>NC_139144.1:9404718-9461271 GCF_964270905.1 Leucopleurus acutus
TTGCTCTACAGGTGCAACCCTATGTGGGTTGGGTTGGCCCTTCTGTTGTGGCCGGGCTGACTACTGTGGATGGGCTCATAGGTGGGATTGGTCCCTGGCCTGGTTGGCTTCCAGGTCCTGTCTCATTCAGAGGCTGCCATCTGCTGTTGGGCAAGGCCTTGCATTTTGTGATCTAGCAGCAGAACTGCTTGTCATCCCCAACTTGCCAGACCATTTCAAACAACTTTACATTTTTTTTATCTTGCCCCGTGACCATTTTCCCCCTCAGTTCTCTGGCAAACTCCCACTTTAAGTCTTAATGGAAATATCATTTCTCCAGAACATTCTCCCCAGAACTTCTGTAGACCACGTGGGGTTCCCTCTATATTCCCAGGATGCTTTTTGTATACGGACTTATGAAATTTTAAAAACCTCTCCTATTATTTTCCCTCCGAATTGACACAGTTAAGAGTAATCAAATCATTGATTTTATTCTTGTCTAATTCCTTGGCTCCTAGACTTCTCTGCAGTTGAGCAAAAGGTACGTCAAGTAAGTACACACACACCTCATCATTATGTGCACACCTTGAGCATTGCACTCTCCAGGCTGTACCGGAATAGCACAGACTATATTGTAATAATTATTTCAGATGTCTCTTCAGCAGTCTCCCTGGGAGGAGTAAATATGTTTCTTTTCTTTATGTAACTCTAGCACCTGGCAGGGTGACAGTCACAAAACAGATGCTCCACAGTAGTTTGTTGAGTTGATGAAATATTAACACTTTCTCGTCATCTCAGGTGATATCTTATCTCTAGGACAGACAAGGATGGTACATTTTGAGTTTTCAGCCCAGTTGTTTGCAATCAGTACATAGAAAAATATGTTTCCTCTTGGAACAGAAATGATCAAAAAACGTCTGCAAAACCCCATTCTCCCTTCAACTTCCTGTATGTAAACCTAACACCATTTGAAGCTTAGGGTGGTGTGACTTAAGAGTTTCTCACTTGAAACTGTGACTCAACTTCAGTGTTACTTGCTCTGTCACACTGTGTGCAGAATATAAATACACTTCCAAGCCCTTTTGAATCAGGCATTATTTCTTAAGAAATAAAATTTGTAGTGGACTTCATGGGAGTAATCTGGAGCAGGAAACATCATGTTATTTGTTCTTCCTAACTTACCTTTAAAATGTCCCAGAAAATGTAAAAAGCAGAGAGAGAAAACCCACAGCAGGTCTGGCACTAAATATAAACTCTATCACTTGCCTCCATCATAGGGTGCTGTGGCCTTAGCACACTGGGAATAGTTTATATGAATTAGAAAACTGTTGAGATCAGACTAAGTTTCCTCATCAGCAGACAGAACACAGTAACCTTCAGCTGACAGTCCACACAGGATAAGGTGCAAGCGTGAAGGCTTTTCTGAACATCTCTTTTACATTTGTGTTTGCTATTTTTTCTCCAGTCCCTTACTGCAACTTTCCTTGCACCTAAACAAAACTCCTTTTTTTTTCTAGAATAAATTTGGAATGTTCTTTCAGACATTACTCGGTATGTAAAAATTTATGCCAGGAATAAAATTACTTGAACACTTAACCTAATTCTTGCAGCTGCCCTGGGATTGTAACTGGAGTCCTGATGCCCTTCACTCAGTCTAAGGTGTGCAGCTTTCTTGCTCAGATAATTATTCTACATCTTTATCTGGGTCTAGGACCATTCCTGATGTTACGAAGTCAGTAAATCTATTTTATTCACTCCCTTGTGATTTTGACTGCACCTTTCTTCTGAATGTAGGCTTTTTGATGCCCAAGTCTATCTGACCAGGATAGTTTGTGAAATGATAAGTGGGAAAAACTCCTATATGTGCTTTTGTGTCCCAATTTACTCTCCATGCTAAATCCAACTTGCATTCAGTAGTG
Source organism: Leucopleurus acutus (assembly GCF_964270905.1). Taxonomy (NCBI): domain Eukaryota; kingdom Metazoa; phylum Chordata; class Mammalia; order Artiodactyla; family Delphinidae; genus Leucopleurus; species Leucopleurus acutus. The sequence goes on from NC_139144.1 coordinate 9,406,617, forward strand.
TGAGTGCTGTGGCCTTAAAATGCTATAGATGAGTCAGAGGAGCGGGTTTCTGTCTTTCACTGACTCACATCTCAGCTGGGAAACTGCTAACTGGGGAGTTACTCCCTTGTTCTTTCCCTATCCCTTGTTCTTTCCCTAATTACTAGCCTGTCCTTATGCTCTATTGGGTTGGTGCCTCCTGCCCCTCGCTGAGTCTGAGCTGCTAGGAGGCTGACGAGCACTTCGTGCAAGGCTGCTGGAGGCCTTTCTAACTTTCTCTGCTAACTCAGATCAGCAGTTTTCGGATCTGCTGCCTTTCTGCTCCTTCTCCACTGGATGGACTTTGAAAACACATTAGGTTTCGTGGAAAGTTTTTCTGAAATAGTAGGAAACCAAACGTTGGCTGGTTAATAGTTATGCTGAAAATTATTGCCATAATTTTGAAATAATCTATAAAAATATGCAGGATCTTTCATAATCCAATTTCATAGTTTAGTTCAATATAAGATCTGAATCCTCACATCTGTAGACTTGAAAACATTACCAGGCACCTTTCCACATTTCTCATGGCATTTTATTGTGTGGTGAATAAACTGAAGGTGATGAGTTTGATGTATTTATTCCCTTTCATTTACCTCCCCTGAAAAATATGATCATCCCATAATAATGCTCTAACTTTTACATTTCTTCTCCTGGAGTTTGTTGCTGTAGTATAAATGAACATTTTTTAAATAAGTGGTTGAGAATCATCAAATGAAAATATGCTATTTAAAATATGATAATGGATAGATCTGTTTCATAATAAAACATCGTGGACTTTAGTAATGTGGAATTAGTAGAATTCACTACAATATGTCAATGAATCTAATCTTGTACAGTAAGTACAAAATATATTAAACTGTGTACTTTTAGTTCTTGAAGCAGCAGGACGAAAGGCAAGCTGTCTTTCCATATCTAAACTTTTCTAATTGTTCACTTAAATTCATTGCAGCTCATTTCTTTCTAAGGGAGAAATGTCGTGGCATTATTGCTAAGATATTGGTTCACATGAAAACATGGGCTTTCGGGAGTAAAAAAAAAAGAAGCTCTGATTTGTAGCATTTGCTGATTTCTGTGGTGTAAATACTCCAGTCATGGCCAATGTCAAGCTACAAACAGTTTAACAACCCAATCACAGAATTCCTGTGTATTTACCAGTTGGTGCTTGGGAGCCAGTGTGACTGGGCTCCATGACCCTGTGTGTGGTGTCCCACCCGAGATGCCCACTCACAGTGTCCAGCTGAGGGCCTCCCAACACACACGGTCACTCCTGAGAGTGGTCACTCCCACTCAGCTGGGAGCGCTTCCGACAAACTCCTCTCTGTGATTTGAATATGACAGCAAATCACAACAAAAACAGGCTTTCTCATTTATGCAACAGACTTTACGTTTCCTGTATTATTTTTCTGCACTCTTATAATTGGCAGAGACGAGTCCACACCTTCCTCCAGCGTCCACAGTAAAGAGCTGCTTTGTTCATCTCAACACCATTCCTTTCAATGCTGCATGGAATTCTGCACTTTAATCAAAATGCTCGCTGCTGGGCCCTGCGTTAGGGTGCATGACACACCCGGGCTGAATGGCTTTGTGAAGACAACCTTCTTGAAGATGGGCTGCTTGGACCTCCCAAGTTAGGATTCCAAGAGGTGGGAGGATCTTGCCCTTCCAGACAGATGTATGACCTGGGAGGTTTGCTTGTTTTAACTCTTGACTTAGGGGGGAAAAGTGAAACATTTGGGAAGTATCTGTAGAAAGTCCTTAGTCTTTGCATATCTACATACTTCCCCAGACATCCATTTAGGGTAGCCCTTATCAATAATACCTCCAGGAAGGCGTTGTGTTCCCGCAAAATGAGTCCACCTATTTGCTGGTCGAGTGGATCTGTGTTTTGCTGTGCTGAGGTCCAGTCTGTCATCTAAGGGCGCCCCTTCCTGCATCTTCTCCATCAAACTGACGGGGTGCGGGGGTGGGCGTTTTAATGTCTTTTGAGTAAGTCTGATTTTGAAATAGATTTCTCAGGACAAGATTGTCGTAATACTTCTTGGATAGCGACATTAAATTCTCCCTCACTGACAGAGTAGTTTGAAGGTATTTCTACTTAATGCTTTCATCCCCAGTACCCTGTGGGTCACATACATTTGTTTTATAAAGTGTTCATGTGGGAGAGATATGAAAGTAATATAGCCACCTCTTTCCCTACAACCCAACTCTGCAGATCCCAGGAGAGAGACAACACTTCATAAATTCAGAGCATTGCTCTTTTCCTAAAATAAGCCAATAAAATAAGGTGGGAACTAGAAGTGGTTGGATCCCAATTTGGGAAGAGAAGGGGTCCCTGAGTAGAAGAGGCAGAGGTCCTGCAGGGAGTGGACTTGAGTTTTTTCCGTGTCCCCTGCAGACCCTCACTCCACCTGCAGCAGGCCTCTTGCAGGAGCTGCTCCCTGGGTACAGAGAGCTGGTGCCCAGGCAAAGCTGGACAGCACCCCATCCTATGCACTGACAAAATCTTCCGTGGGCTTATAGGCTGGCATGGAACTTGGGGTGCTCACACCCCCCAGTGTAGAATACTTGGTACACACACATGCACACATTCCAAAGACTAGAAGCACAAATCTGTCACCCCAAACCCAAATCCCTGGATTCTTACCCACCACATGAGAGAATGCTGAAGTTCTTCAGTTATCCCGAGAAAAGACATAATCATAACCTTGAAACAGTGATAGGGTAATAAAAGCATAAGCGAAACTCTGAAAAAGTCAGATGTAAATGTAAGAAGAATAAGAGAAGAATGTATAACTTTCAGGGATAGCAGAGAACTTTTGATCTATTCAAAGATTAAAAAGAGGAGGAAAAGAGCAATAAAGTATAGCAAACCGAACACGTGAAATAAGATGAAAGAAACAAACTTTTCCATAGCAACCATAACACAGGAAGAGCATGCAGGCGGCGTGCACGCTGGGAGCCTGCTAGTGGCCAGGGCAGCTGTTGCGACCACGTGTGGGTGGAGCCTGTGTATGTCCACCTGTGTCCGCATGTGTGCATGCGTGTGCACACGGGGCCAGGGTGGGGAGGGGAGCTGGTCAGGGCTGGGGCTACCGCTGCCACCCTCAGCTGATGGCATTCTATCACAGAGATCCAAGGAGTCTCGGACTTCTATAAACTCTGGGCCTCCACATCCTTTGGAAGATGTATTTCTCAAGAAAGAAGACTTCTTAAGTTTAATGGTTTGCTTTATACCTTTAAAATATTGAGAAATATGTTTGTGAGCCTCTCTTTGAACGTTGTGGGTAGGCCTGGCAGTTGTAGGGGTGTGGAGAAGGGAGCAGATTCTGGGTTATTGGAAGCAGGGCCAGCAGGCCTTGCTGGTGGGTTGGATGTGGGCTGTGACAGAACGAGAGGGGTCCCCGGACCATGCAACGGATGGGCTTGCCAGCATCCGAGACTGGGAAGGCTGGGGTGGGGTGGGCTTGGGGAGGGGTGTTCAGAGTCTCAGTTTTGGAGACACTGATCATTAGACGCCCACATGGGGCTGTCAAATAGGTAGTCATGTGGCTCCACTGGAGAGACGTCACCAACCGTGTGACTATAGACAGAGACCAGAAGAGGGGTGAGGACAGAGCCCCGGGGTCAGGTCTTCTAACCTAAAATAGCAGCTAACTCGTCCAACACGGCGGCACAGACCACTACTTTAGGTGTGTTTTTTTTTTTTTAACATCTCTATTGGAGTATAACTGCTTTACAATGGTGTGTTAGTTTCTGCTTTATAACAAAGTGAATCAGTTATACATATACATATGTTCCCATATCTCTTCCCTCTTGCGTCTCCCTCCCTCCCACCCTCCCCATCCTACCCCTCTAGGTGGTCACAAAGCACCGACCTGATCTCCCTGTGCTATGCGGCTGCTTCCCGCTAGCTATCTACCTTACGTTTGGTAGTGTACATATGTCCATGCCACTTTCTCACTTTGTCACAGCTTACACTTCCGTCTCCCCATATCCTCAAGTCCATTTTCTAGTAGGTCTGTGTTTTTATTCCCGTCTTTTTTTTTTTTCTTAGATTCCATATATATGTGTTAGCATATGGTATTTGTTTTTCTCTTTCTGACTCACTTCACTCTGTATGACAGTCTCTAGGTCCATCCACCTCACTACAAATAACTCAATTTCGTTTCTTCTTATGGCTGAGTAATATTCCATTGTATATATGTGCCACATCTTCTTTATCCATTCATCCAATGTTGGACACTTAGGTTGCTTCCATCTCCTGGCTATTGTAAATAGAGCTGCAATGAATATTTTGGTACATGACTCTTTTTGAATTATGGTTTTCTCAGGGTATATGCCCAGTAGTGGGATTGCTGGGTCATATGGTAGTTCTATTTGTAGTTTTTTAAGGAACCTCCATACTGTTCTCCATAGTGGCTGTACCAATTCACATTCCCACCAGCAGTGCAAGAGTGTTCCCTTTTCTCCACACCCTCTCCAGCATTTATTCTTTCTAGATTTTTGGATGATGGCCATTCTGACCGGTGTGAGGAGATACCTCATTGTAGTTTTGATTTGCATTTATCTAATGATTAATGATGTTGAGCATTCTTTCATGTGTTTGTTGGCAATCTGTATATCTTCTTTGGAGAAATGTCTATTTAGATCTTCTGCCCATTTTTGGATTGGGTTGGTTGTTTTTTTGTTATTGAGATGCATGAGCTGCTTGTAAATTTTGGAGATTAATCCTTTGTCAGTTGCTTCATTTGCAAATATTTTCTCCCATTCCGAGGGTTGTCTTTTGGTCCTGTTTATGGTTTCCTTTGCTGTACAAAAGCTTTTAAGTTTCATTAGGTCCCATTTGTTCATTTTTGTTTTTATTTCCATTTCTCTAGGAGGTGGGTCAAAAAGATCTTGCTGTGACTTGTGTCATAGAGTGTTCTGCCTATGTTTTCCTCTAAGAGTTTGATAGTTTCTGGCCTTACATTTAGGTCTTTAATCCATTTTGAGCTTATTTTTGTGTATGGTGTTAGGGAGTGTTCTGACTCATACTTTTACATGTACCTGTCCAGTTTTCCCAGCACCACTTATTGAAGAGGCTGTCTTTTCTCCACTATATATTCTTGCCTCCTTTATCAAAGATAAGGTGACCATTTGTGCATGGGTTTATCTCTGGGCTTTCTATCCTGTTCCATTGATCTATATTTCTGTTTTTGTGCCAGTACCATGCTGTCTTGATTACTGTAGCTTTGTAGTATAGTCTGAAGTCAGGGAGCCTGATTCCTCCAACTCCATTTCTTGTTCTCAAGATTGCTTTGGCTATTCGGGGTCTTTTGTGTTTCCATACAAATTGTGAAATTTTTTGTTCTAGTTCTGTGAAAACTGCCAGTGGTAGTTTGAAAGGGATTGCATTGAATCTGTAGATTGCTTTGGGTAGTAGAGTCATTTTCACAATGTTGATTCTTCTAATCCAAGAACATGGTTTATCTCTCCATCTATTTGTATCATCTTTAATTTCTTTCATCAGTGTCTTATAATTTTCTGCATACAGGTCTTTTGTCTCCTTAGGTAGGTTTAATCCTAGATATTTTATTCTTTTTGTTGCAATGGTAAATGGGAGTGTTTTCTTAATTTCACTTTCAGATTTTTCATCATTAGTGTATAGGAATGCCAGAGATTTCTGTGCATTTATTTTGTATCCTGCTACTTTACCAAATTCATTGATTAGATCTAGTAGTTTTCTGGTAGCATCTTTGGGATTCTCTATGTATAGTATCATGTCATCTGCAAACAGTGACAGCTTTACTTCTTCTTTTCCGATTTGGATTCCTTTTATTTCTTTTTCTTCTATGATTGCTGTGGCTAAAACTTCCAAAACTATGTTGAATAATAGTGGTGAGAGTGGGCAACCTTGTCTTATTCCTGATCTTAGTGGAAATGCTTTCAGTTTTTCACCATTGAGGATGATGTTGGCTGTGGGTTTGTCATATATGGCCTTTATTATTTTGAGGAAAGTTTCCTCTATGCCTACTTTCTGCAGGGTTTTTATCATAAATGGGTGTTGAATTTTGTCGAAAGCTTTCTCTGCATCTATTGAGATGATCATATGGGTTTTCTCCTTCAATTTGTTATTATGGTGTATCACATTGATTGATTTGCGTATATTGAAGAATCCTTGCATTCCTGGAATAAACCCCACTTGATCATGGTGTATGATCTTAATGCTATGAGACTAGATATCAATTACTGGAAAAGATCTGTAAAAAATGCAAACACATGGAGGCTAAACAATACACTACTTAATAATGAAGTGATCACTGAAGAAATCAAAGAGGAAATAAAAAAATACCTAGAAACAAATGAAAATGGAGACATGACAATCCAAAACCTATGGGATGCAGCAAAAGCAGTTCTAAGAGGGAAGTTTATAGCAATACAATCCTACCTTAAGAAACAGGAAACATCTCGAATAAACAACCTAACCTTGCACCTAAAGCAATTAGGGAAAGAAGAACAAAAAAAACCCAAAGTTAGCAGAAGGAAAGAAATCATAAAGATCAGATCAAAAATAAATGAAAAAGAAATGAAGGAAATGATAGCAAAGATCAATAAAACTAAAAGCTGGTTCTTTGAGAAGATAAACAAAATTGATAAACCATTAGCCAGACTCGTCAAGAAAAAAAGGGAGAAGACTCAAATCAATAGAATTAGAAATGAAAAAGGAGAAGTAACAACTGACACTGCAGAAATGCAAAAGATCATGAGAGATTACTACAAGCAACTCTATGCCAATAAAATGGACAACCTGGAAGAAATGGACAAATGCTTAGAAATTCACAACCTGCTGAGACTGGACCAGGAAGAAATAGAAAATATGAACAGACCAATCACAAGCACTGAAATTGAAACTGTGATTAAAAATCTTCCAACAAAAGCCCAGGACCAAATGGCTTCACAGGCGAATTCTATCAAACATTTAGAGAAGAGCTAACATCTATCCTTCTCAGACTCTTCTAAAATATAGCAGAGGAAGGAACACTCCCAGACTCATTCTACAAGGCCACCATCACTCTGATACCAAAACCAGACAAAGATGTCAGAAAGAAAGAAAACTACAGGCCAATATCACTGATGAACATAGTTGCAAAACTGCTCAACAAAATACTAACAAACAGAATCCAATAGGTATATTTTTTTAAGGGTCTTGTACTGAGATGTTGGAGAAAATAGAATGCTATCCAAAACTGACAGCCTACTGAGATTCTTGGAAAACTTCTCAAGTGAAATTGTTTCCTCTACGTTCAGCAACATAGAAGTTTGACTTCAAGAAAGATTCTTGGTTTTTAAACAAACTCCAAATTTCTTTGTGTAAAGTTAAAATGGCCTTGCCTGTGAGTGTCCTTATGACCCTTTGACTTAGCTGTAATTGGCTGATCGTCCGTGTTCCTGAATTGTCCTAATACACCGTCAACTATGCATTCACGTTGTCTGTCATTTGTTTGTTTGTTTGTTGAAAATCTCAAGGACCAGAAATTCCAAATGACTCTTCCCTTTGGAGGTGGACACCTGCGTCACGGTCCCACCTCCTGTTGACACCAGTGTCTCTCTGAAGCTGAGGAGGTCTGTTCACAGAACCCAGACATGGAGGGTCCCCAACCCCTGGGGACGGGTCAGGGGGCGAAGGCCCAGCCCTGGTCTAGGGAGACAGGCTCTGTGCGGATGGGTCACCAGCGGGACCGAGCCCCAGGGACTAGCTCAGTATCGCTCACTGTGCTCACTTGTCTCCCTTCTCTGTCTGGCTTTTCCAGCCACCTCACTCCTGTGACCTCGGTACCATTCAAATCAGTATAGGGAGTTTTACTCTTCACTCCCTGTAAGGATTTGCCATGTACCTAGTGTGGAAGGTCATCAAGTGAAAATACCTCGTGTTGCAGTACTTACCTCAAGCGTCTGCAGTTGCTGCTTCCTCTGTCCTAAATGCCGTTCCTCTAGATGTGACTTGCTTCACTCCCTCAAATCCTCACGATCTTGTTCAAATGTCACCTCCTTGCTGACAACGTGTCGACCATCCTGGAAACTAATACCCTCACCTGTGCCTTTGCTTCTCTTGTGACTTTTCTCCATGGCACTAATCCTCATCTGACATTCTTTATATTTTCTTGTTTGTTTGTCATCTCTCGCCCTTTACAAAAATCCAAGAGGACTGGAGTTTCACCTGTTTTGTACGTCGACCTGGGCCTTCTTCACCCACAATAGCACTTGGTACAAATAGGCACTCAAAAAAAAAAAAAAGAAAAAATAGGCACTCAAATATTTGTTGAACACGAAATTTATATGGCAGTGGTTTTCTAAAGAATATGGCCAGGAAAATGCTTTTTCCCTTCAAGATGTTTTTAACCTTGCAATGAGCATTATAAATGTATTGTATCTCTTTTGCCTTGGCTAAATTTAATACTCAATTCGAGCAACTTTGATATCCTTTGTTTCAGCATTTGATACGTGCTAGTTAATATTTCTATGGATGAAGATTTTCAAGGAATTAGCTGTTAACTCGACAGAGAAGAACTCAGTCAACCCAAATGAAACAGACAACATTGTGATCACTTGTATGTACTTACTATTCCATTACCTTTCAGAGAGGCTAAAAAAAAGGATTAAGTTAGCTCAGTGGTTCTCACAGCCTGGTCCCCAGATAAGCCCCTTCAGGATGCCCTGGGAATTTGTTAGAAATGCAGATTTTGGGGCTCCACTCCATAGCCACTGAATCAGAATTTCTACTCATTGAGGGGGCCCAGCAACCTGTGTTTTACCAAACCTTCCAGGTAATTCTGATGCACACTGAGAGCCATAAAATTAGATAACACACTCAGATTTTAATGAAAGAGACTATATCAAACTCATTTTTTCTCTTATGTCTTAAAATAGATTTTTGACTCAGTTTTAGTGGTCTTTGCTGAAAGGCCAGGGGTAGATGAGGAAACTTCATGGAGTAAAATCACCGCTTGACAAATATTCTCTGAACTTATGGGTGAAATCTCACATTCCAGCCATTCTGAGGAGCAACCCTATTCACATCCTTGCTGTAATATCTGAATTTTAGAATAAAGATGTTCTGAAGGACACAAATTAGTATACAGTGTTCTCTAAAGTTAGATTACCGTGTCTATGGTTGATACCAATTAATGTTCTTACTGTTGAATATGGTACCACGGAGGACACATGATTTGGAGCGTGAGGTGTTTCTTCAGAGGTGATGGAGGGGTCCCACCTGCTGCCTTTTGCTAAGAACAGACTGTGATTTTTGTCTCTTACAGGTATACACATGTGGTAAAAGATTATTTCACTTCCTTACACGTGCCCAATGGCTATTTCCAAGTTTGGGGAAATGTTTCCTTCTTCCTAAAAAAATGAGTTCTTATCCATCTTAAATATTTTCTTACCAATTCAAAGTGAGGCTACCAAAACAACAGCATGAATCCCTGGAGGAACGCTCCTACACAGACAGGAAAACGCCTATAATTCTTGTTGATCAGAGGAAGTCCCAGAATACACGTTAGTCTAAAGGGTTCCCTCAGGTCTTCTAAAGAGCTATTAATAAAATAATATATATATACACAAAATGAAAGACAAACAAATAAACTTAATAAAATGTGTTTCAGTACCTCTTACAGGGCCCTGGCTCATTTGTTCATTCGTACCTTTTCACTGGTATACTGAGGTTAATATATTTCATTTTTATCATTGTTAGTGTAATTATAATTATGTTTATGATTTCTCATTGTTTTTTCCTCTTTGTACACACATGCAGAAATTGTGCCTTCTATTATGACTGCAGAATTGACTATATATACAGAAACGTAATGAAGTACAAGAAGCATAATGAAGGTTCGAAACAGGAAGGTTTTTTTGTTTGTTTTTTTTGTTTTTACTGCAAAGAGGAGGTTTCCATCCTGTGAGGTCTTGACACAATTATTCTGTTTTCTTTCAGATAAAAAAAGTTTGTGTTTAATTCCATTTCAGTGTTTTCCTGTTTCTCTTTGTAGAGTTTCTCTACTCTCATCAGATATGGTTTTTCACAGATTTGGACACTGTGGGTCTGTGGGAATAAGGTTCGTAACCACGTATGTGAAAACAATTTCCTGTAAAGCTTCATGACTCCACGCAGATACACATATGAGTACCAATTGACATGTCTGCTCTGAGAAGCTGCAGGGCCTGTGTCTCCACTTCACCCTAAACTCATTTCCTGCCAGGCAGAACTCTTGAAACAGTTCAAGCAAAATCATTCTAAGAATATAGTGAATTATGTGCTGATCTCATGAGGGGAGCATTAAGCTCGTCGTTTGCCAGGAGTTCATTTCTCAGTAACCCTGATGCACCACTTGCCAAAAAATTGCCGTTTAGTGCTTCAGTTCAGAAGTGATTTATTTTTAAAAGTATTTCCAGATGTTTGAATTCACCTTCAAAAAGCCACATTTTCAAGTGAGTGACCGTGACTCTCAGCTACCCCGTCAAGTCCTGCACTTTTGTTTAATGTGTTGAAATAAAGATGCCTATTTGTTTTGACTCACCGCCGTCTTAGCTCAGGAAACCCCCACTGCACATGCGCTGAGACCAGCTCGCAGGACTGCGTGGGGGGGCTGGTGCCACATCTGCTTCTAGTCTGTCCAGCCCCAGTGAGGATTGCCCCGCTGCTGCTGCAGCTGCTCGTGAGAACCTGGGCTCCTGCTGCCTCCCATTACCAAAGAAAGGAAGAGGCCAAACGGCTGAGTGACCTCTGTCATTCCGTACCATTCTCTGTGTAAACACGTTTCTGGGGATGAACAGTGCACTCAGAGCGGTGTACCTTTCCTGTCTTCCAGGGGCAGAATGAGAGCACGTGTGCATTCCGTGCGCTGGAGTTTAAATCTGGGCTCTTGCTAAGACACAAAGTGGCTGTAAGTTGTGTGTTTGTCAATTGTCTACTTGGTCCATGGAAGCAGGGAAAAGTCATTTTCTGTGCAGAATTGGAAAATTGTATTTGGAAAATTGTATTTTGTTTACTTACACTGAATACAGAGAAAGTTCTACCCTCCCTTTAAATTAGAGATTTATTGAACCTACTGCTTGGCAGCTGCTTCAGAATATTTTGACATTAGATGTAGGCTCTTAGAAAAAGCACGTATTTATGAAAAAATAAAACTTTATGAAATGATCTTTCTCGGCAGGAGGCCAGCTAGCAATGGACACGTGCTGGGTCAACTATTGTAAATGGAGTTCTAATTTATTAACTTACAGTGCACACTGCTTTTGGAGTTCTATCCCAATGAGTGGTCGTCTTCACAGTGCCCTGCAGTGCCTACTGCACAGACCACAAGATTTCTCCCTGCAGACTTGCGTATTCAGTGTGGGGAGGGGGGGTGTGGGAATTCTTCAGATTGCAGGCTAGACCTTCTGTTTAGATGCTTGTCTGAGCTGAGAACTCTTCTGGCACTTGGCCATGATGATTAACACCATGGCCTTCAAATTGGCCGGCCATGGATTCAAGCCAGCTCTCGTTCACTAACCATGTGAACTCGGGAAGGTAGCTTTGTGTCCACTCATTTTTAAAATGGAGATACTCTTACCACAACCATTGTGAGTGACGAGGCTCCAAAAGTAGATTTGTCACAGAATAAGTGCTCTGTATCTACTTTTTATATATATATAAAATTGTAATTATTTCTGTTACGGTTATGACCAACTATATGCCATCTTGAGTATCTACTGTGGGATTCTAAAGCAGAGCTCCTTGAATGAGAATGACTTACAGAAAAATAGCAAAGCCAGTATTCCTTTCTTAAACGATATCTTGATTCAGTCACTTTTGAAATGTCATCGTCACCTTAATTATCTTAAGAACATGCTCTTTCTTTTTTGTTTATGCATCATTTTTATCAGAGAACTTCGTGTAGGGAGAAGATTTGTTTCTTCCTGTGTAGCAGGCAGAAGTCAGTCTGTGACCCCTGCTAAGCACGGAGCCTTCAGGGGGCAGCTGAATAGAGCTTTCTTGCAGCCTTGCTCTGGTTTTTGTCCATGTGTCCACGGCCCTAAACTTTACCAGTTCCAGCGCGTGTGTAAACCACAGAATAATGGATATGAAATTGGAAAGCTCGCACCCTGAAACTCCGTTGCCAGGGAATGCGTAGCAGTGTTTATAGGAAGTAAATGGTGCTGACAACACAGTATCCACTTTCAGCTCTGATGTCAAGCAGGAAGCAGCTCTTCCTGCCAGAGGGGCCCAAGCGTCTAGCTCCGCTCTCCTGTCTGCCTTCAGCGGGGCGGGTGTACGCTGTGTGCACGTTTCCCTGCATCTTTCTGGGGACTCCAGGCGGGTATGTCCCAGAATGTGCCTCCTCCTCAGAGATGCATTCTCCTAGATCGGATCATCGTTGGTAACCCTTCCCTTTCCTTTGGTTCCCGGCTTCTTTTCAATGGGTCCAGACTGGCTTATTTCTGTTACGGACTTTGAACTGAGGGGGATCCGTCAGGCGCAGTCTCAGCGGCTGACCACTTGTCCTGGTGTGCCGGGCTACACCACTTGTTCCCATAATTAATACGACTGCTCCCTTTCACTTGCAAAGTGACCCGGTTTAGAAATAAGTTGTAGGAGTCTCAGTCCCGAGTCTCAGACAGTGTGGGCACAGCGTTCGCACTGCTGCTTTAGCCTCTTCCCTTCTGACGGAGACTGGGAAGAGGAGGTCGGTGTGCCTCTCCCTGGCTGTGTGTCTCCCCGGCTGGGTAGGCTGCAGTGCAGTGGGGTCTTGGCCAGTCCCCTCTTTGCCAGGGTCCCTAACTCTGCTACTGATTTCAAGGCAGCCTGTAGTTCTTTGACAGGGGTTGGAAGCGGAAGGCTGGCCCTAAGGGCATCCTTGGATGGGAATATACCACACCTCACTCTGTGCCAACCCATCTTCTTGAATATGGCAGTTGTATTGCCTTTGGCAGATCTAAGCCAACGGGGCTGGCATGGGTGGAAGAAGTCATGGTTATGGCCAACTCTGGGGACTGCTCTGAGCAGTAGGGGGTGCCTGCTTAGTTTTCTGTTCAGTGAATCCTGGATATTTGGGCCTGCAGGGAAATACTAACATTTTTCCCTACCAGCTTTGCCACCCTCTCTCTGCATTATATCGGTTCACAGAGTCCAGTATATAACTCCAAAATGTATTTTTCTATATATCCTCATTGATGATGCAGTTATTATAATTTTTCTAACTTTGGCATATGATAATCTCCATTTTCTAAGTAATGTTGCTGATTTTTCCCTTGTGTGTGTTCATGGCCATACAGCTCTCCATGGGACTTTAGTAGAGGATAGATCAGGCACCAATAAATTGACAAGTTAACTCCAAATTCCCAATTCAATTAATACCTGGTTGAGTTATGTCCTTAAATATTTCCATTTGTTTTATTCTGTCTTCAGATGCGAGGTGGTTCTATGATATTTTATTAATACTGTTTACATGGCAAGTAATAGAAACTGATACTGGAGGATTTATTGGAAAGATACTGGAATATCTCGCAGAACCCAGGAACGGGCTCAATAACCAAGGCTTGAGGAAGGGGAACAGGGAAGCACTGAGGTCCTGGCAGCAGGGGTCCAAGGCAGCATGGGGACAGTAACATCTGCTGTGTAAGTCTCCAGATTCTCAGCCCCAAATTACACATTCCTGGCACGAAATCTGATGGCCCGGTTTGACTGTGGCATGGGGGTAGGGTCACTTAACACAGACATGACTGTTGGACAGTGTTCAGAGCAGGCAGACTTGCAGCAGGTCAGCCTCTTTAAGTGGTGTCTACTCCAGTTTCCTATGTGGGCTATCTTGGTTACATCTTTTGTATCAAAACTATCGAAATATGAAATGTTCTCTCAGCATTTCCCTTGGCCATCTCCCACATTTGTGCATCCAGGACATCTGTACTCTAAGGAAAGGCATGTGATAGCTAAAAAGAGAAAAACTGGATTATTTTAGAAGGAGTGTTCTTATGAGATGGTAAGGAAATTATTAACCCAAGCCTTCTCTACCAAGATTATTCCCTGACTTGGGGAAGGGTATAACGTTAGAAGGGAAACTGTGAGAATGAAAATACCATTAGATCTCAGCAAGAGTGAGCGGGCATGCTGCTCCCCAGACCAAGCCCCAGGCGGGTGACAGAAACCCCGCCTGATTTGTGGAGCTGAGACACTCAGGGGTTCCTGGAGAGACAGTGAGACCCGCAGAAGAAAGGAATAATTCCCAAGCACGTAGGAGCAGCGTGGAGTGGCAGACAGCCACCGAACCCAAGAGTTCATGAAGATGGGGAAGACAAACGACCCCACACGCAATCAACTGCCTGTATCACGGGTCAGATGGGGGGATGGACACGCCAGCAGATTCCTGGAATGCAGCAGAAGGTGCACAGATGAATGAATGAATGAGTGACACTGTGGCAGTTGGTAAACTCCCTAGAATTTAGACACAATCCTGGTGAAATTTTAGGTTAAAATTCTTCCATCCTGAGTTGGAAAAGGAAAACAAAAACAAAGAAAATTTACATTTCTGCAATGACTGAGGTTGTAAACTGATATATCTGCAACATTTACTTACTAAAACTGAACTGCATGCAATTGTAAATTTTTCTGTGCTGGGGGACTTTTTATATGGGCTTGGGTTCATTTATTTCTTGAAAGTTTGAGAGCCTCCACCATCAATCCTAGCTGTACACATACAAATGTAGCTTTTGTGGAAATGGACAAAATTTTGACATTTTTGACAGTGGTGGTTTTTTGAAGAAATGAAATTATTTACTCTTCCCTCTTGCTGTGTCAGTATCTTAAAATACATTTCCCTTTGTTAAAAAGTGACGTATCCATTTGTATACGATTTAAAAAATTCAAGTCAAGCAGAGGGACGACAAATTATCCATAATTTCACTACTCAGAGAAAAAATACTGTTAAGAAATTGGTGTCTATTTATCTATAATTCTTAATATATAATACTTTACATTTTAATCAACTTTATTTTCCATTTCTTTTAAACATTTAAATTCGTTATAATTGTGTAGTATTTACTTATAATTTTATTTTAAAATATTTTATAATGTTATTCTTTTTATTATTTTAATACTTGCTCATTGTAAAGGATTTGGGAGACATACTAAAATATAAATAATACAATAAAAACCATCACACAACTTTTAACATTTTGGTGTTTTTTCCTTTCAAATCTTCGTGTGTATACACAAGCATACACAGGCAAATTTCAATTTTATGTATATTGTTTTATAATTTATAAATTTAAAAATTCTCATTTATTGTCTTTTTCACTGAATAAATTTGTCTCAAATTTATCTATTTCAGTTATCTTCTAAAATATTTTTTTCTTGGTGCATCCACTGTGGAAACCAGTATTGGAGGTTTCTCAAAAAACTAAAAATAAAACTACCATATGACCCTGCAATTCCACTCCTGGGTATAAATCTGAAAAAAGCAAAAACGCTAATTCAGAAAGATACATGCACCTCAGTGTTCATAGCAGTGTTATTTACAAGAGCCAAGACATGGAAACAACCTAAGTGTCCATCAACAGATGAATAGATAAAGAAGATGTGGTATAAATATGTGTGTGTGTGTGTGTGTGTATATATATATATATACACACACACACACACACAATGGAATATTATTCAGCCGTAAAAAAAATCTGCCATTTGCAGCAACATGGGTGGATTTGGAGGGCATTATGTGTAGTGAAATAAGTCAGACAGAGAAAGACAAATACTATATGATATCACTTATATGTGGAACTAAAAAATACAACAAACTAGTGAATATAATAAAAAAGAAGCAAACTCACAGATGCAGGGGACAAACTAGTGGTTACCAGCAGGGGGAGGAGGGACACTATATGGGTGGAGGAGGGGGAGGTACAAACTATTGGGTATAAGACAGGCCCAAGGATGTGTTGTACAACATGGGGAATATAGCCAATATTTTGTAATGACAGTAAATGGAACGTAACCTTTAAAAATGTATAAAAATAAATTAAAAAATAAAATAACATAGCTTTTTCTTAATTATATATTTTTAATTATTTCTAGTTTAGGTTTATTATGCCTGTTCTCTTAAGAGGACTTCTTTGTTGCCACTCTTTTCTTGATTGTTTTATTTATTTTCTCCTCTTTATTTGGAATTATGATTATGGTAAAATTTAGGCTGAAGTGTGTGATTTTCTTGTTATTTTCTAAATGTATAGTCTTGTGTTTTTATTTTTCCTCCTTAACTCAATAGTTATTTGAGAGATTGATTTAAAAAATAGATATACAAATTGATTTATTTTAAAAATAGCATTTTGTGTGATTGCCACACATTAGAGAAAAATATGAAAAACACAATTAACTGAAGATAACTTTATTCCACGATTCAGAGATAACAATTATTAACCTTTAGTTGTATATCCTTTTTATTTTTATTCTAAGCATAGGCAGAATACATTAAACTAAGGTAATATTGTAAATACTGCTTTATGAAATACCTTCTTCCACTTCATAATAAACATGAGTATTTTACCACAGTGACCTGTAGACTTGCACTGTATTAATACAAGATAATTTATGTAACTGACACCATTTTATTGAATGTTTGGAGTATTTACTCCCTTTTTTCCTGTACATAAAATCATTATGGATTTCTCTGGTTATTTGTCTAGGAAAATTCTGTAAGTTGAATTATTGGATCAATTTTTAAGGGCATTCTAAAGCTTTTGATTCATATTAGCAACTAGTCCTACAAAAAAGTCACACAAAATTACACTGTCATTAGTGAGAGACAAGAATGCTTTTTCCCTCTATTCATGTCCTCAATTAAGATTATTTAAACAGCTGTCCATTTTATTTTTCATTTTATAATGTTTCTACTACCATTTTTTTTGTACTTTGATACCTATTTGTATTTCTTTTTTAATGAATAACTTCACATTTTTATTCATTAAAAACGTGTTGGTTCCATTTCTTTTTGTTTATTTATTATAGCTTTTATAAGTTTGTTATCCCTTTGTGGACCATATGTTTTTTCTAGTTTGTCATTTAAATTTGTTTTTGCTTGCTTTTCAAATGTTTAACTATTAATTTCCAATTTCGTTTGATCATTGCATAAAATATTATACAAGTGATAATTGCTAATATTGTTGTACACATGAGTATGACTGTCTCCTAGTTTTAATACATCTTATCTTTGTGTGGTTATCTCCCCATTGCCTTGAGAAAGGCATTCTCTGCTTACTTCTCTGGTAATATTCTTCTCTGTTCCTTGTTACTTCTATAAGAGCCCTCACATTTAATTAATTCTCTGACTCTCTTGCTCTCTTACCTGTTCTCAAGTAAATAGTTTGATGACAGTTTGATGTTTCTTCATGCAATATTCAGTCTCTTACAGAATAATAAGACATTGTAGTGACCTAGAATGTCATGGTCTTTCCAGTTGAGGACATTGTAATTTTAATTTTGTGAGGATGTGTTATTTGGTGTCTGATACTCATATAATAGTCATATATGTAATATATGTATATACCGTATACACCAGAATGAGTATGCCAGAATATAAACTATGACTGTCCCAACAAGTAAAATCAAAGTGGTGTTTATAGAATGAATACCCCAGGAGGACCTGGGATTCCAGTTTCCTGATAGATGAGCGATGAAGGGATTCTTGGTGTGATACTTTTATTTACAAGTAAATGGTTGGCAATCAATAAATCAAAGGGAAAAATAAGTATTTTTCAATAACCTCAAATTGTTGCAATTCCATTCCATTTTCTTCTGCAATTGTTCTGTCTCCTGAGTAATCTACTTCTTTTTCTCTCTCTCTTTACCACCTCATCCCAATCTACAGAATGGTATCTCTAATCCTAGAATGAACAAACAAACAAAGAAAACAGCAAATAACAAAGAAGTTCACCTCCCTTGATTCCATATCGCCTTCTGCTCCATTTTCTGCAATACTTCAAAGCAAACGCCTTGCTCGCATCCAAGAGAACTGGCGTTTCCACTTCCTCCTCTGCCCAGGTCCCCAGGCAGCAGCTCTTGCCAGGTCACCAGCGCACCCCACTTGGTCCTGTCCTGTTTCCCTGCTGGCTCAGCAGCAGTGCAGACAGATGACATTGCCTCCTCCTCAAAACGCCCTCTCTCCTGGTCTCCTAGCCCTCTGGCTGCTCCCTCTCAGGCTCCTTTTTTGGATCCTTTTCTCCTTGGTTTGAAAGCACTGAGGGACTCTAGACTCTGGACCTAATATCGGGCTCACTCTCTTCTCTGTCCACGTAATCTCCCTTCAAGGCTTGATCCTGTCCTGTGGACTAAAGGCTTTTTTTATGTCTGACTTCTTTTACTCAGCAAACTATTTCTGAAATTCATCCATGGAATTGCATGTATTGATAGGGTTTTCTTTTTCATTTTTATCGCTGGTATTTATTAATTTATCCACCTATTGGTGGACATTTGGGTTGTGTTCAGTTTGGGGCTATTATAAATAAAGTTACCATGAACATTCAAGTTAAGTCTTCATGTGGACAAAGTTTTCATTTTGGGGGTGTGGGTGGCAAATACTTTTGCTGAGTCTTTTGGTAAATATATGTTTAACTTTATAAGAAACTGACAAACGACTTTCCAAAGTAGTTGTGCCATTTTTGCGTTCCCAGCAGCCCGGTGGGAGGTTCCTTTGGCTCTACATCCTATCAGTTGTCATTGTCAGATTTTTCTTTTAATTTTAGCCATTCTAGTTGGCAAGTAGTGATTTTAACTTGCATTTATATGGTGAGTAATGATGTTGAGCATCTTTTCATTATTTCTTAGCTACACATTTTGCCCATTTTTATTAGGTTATTTGTCTTCCTCTTATTTAGTTGTATGAATTCTTCATATATTCTAGATACACATCCTTTGTCAGATGTATGCACTGAGAATATGCCTCCCAGTTTGTATCTGGATGTGTCCCTCTACCTAAGGGCACTGTTCTTTTGAAAATGGCCAACTGTACAGAACCCTGTTTCTTTCTGGATTCAAGTAATCATGCTCTCCCTACATCCTTATAGGCTCATATGGTGAGAGCAGGGCTGCCCCCAGCTGGGATACTGCACTAACACATGCTTCTGTGAACGTTTCCTTTGAAAATAAATTCTCCTTGAGCCATATATCTCCTTTAGGGCCGTTTGTTTTCTCTCTCATCTCTCTCTCTCTCTATCTTTCTGATTATCTTCTCCCACTAGAATACAAACTCCATGAAAGACATGATCAGTATGTCTTACCTGCCATTGTATCTTTAAAAAACTACCTCTCTAGGGGCTTCCCTGGTGGCGCAGTGGTTGAGAGTCCGCCTGCCGGTGCAGGCGACACGGGTTCGTGCCCCGGTCCGGGAAGATCCCACATGCCGTGGAGCGGCTGGGCCCGTGAGCCATGGCCGCTGAGCCTGCGCGTCCGGAGCCTGTGCTCCGCAACGGGAGAGGCCACAGCAGTGAGAGGCCCGCGTACCGCAAAAAAAAAAAAAAAAAACTACCTCGCTAAATAAACATTTGCTGAATGAATAAACACACAAATAAAAAGCAGAATTTTGCCTAGGCAGAAAGCCAGGTTTGATTCTAGACTAGTAAATGGTTTCAACAAACCTAAAGAAACATAGGAAAAGAGAGTTTCTTGATCAACAAACTCAAATGGTCAACAAACTCAAAAAGCCTTTGCGATGGCTTCTTTGGCAGGGTGTTGTCACCATGGGACTCTGGGTGGCTGGGCAGGCCCCCTCTAGAAGGTCTGCCCACCAGAACTGCCCACAAAGCTTTTATGAGTACAGATTCCGAGAATCCATCCAGGACCTACCGATCCAGGGTCTCTGAATTTCTATTTTTAAACTCTCTGGGTGATGGTAGCACAGCTAGTTGCCAAAAAGCCAGCATGTTCAAGATTCTCTCTAGGGTATACCCCGCCAACAGTCTCCACTGCTGCTCCCCTCCCCTCACATCACACCTCCCAAAACTACACATTTCTCTTCATATCAAGATGAAGGTCAGGATGTGCTTGATGATGCACAGTTTTAAAATAAAAGAAAAACACACTGTATGTTTATTAAAAAAATATACTAATAGTGTTTGGTTGAGGGCTCTGTCAGTCTTGGTCCTTGAAAACCAAATAGCAGTCTATCATTGAACTCAAAGTTAGGATTTGGTCTTAAATCTTGGCGAGAAGCTCAAAACTTAGAACAGTTATAATCTAAGCAATGAATTCACAGTTTTCCTGAAGCAGACTGAATTGTTTCTACCATCATCCTGCTTAAGAGATGTCCTAAAGGATCCCATTACCGGGCAAAATGATCCTTTAAAGTCTAAAAGAAAATCCTTATAAAAATGGGTCTGTACATGCTGTTGCCACCATAGAGTGCAGCTAACATGGCTGTTTCTTAAAGAAAAACTGAGTGCCGTGGTAGCACAGGTAACTGCTGGGCCTTCCCCACATGACCATAACAGGCCTCTGATCTGTACTTTCTTTCCCACCCTTGTTCATATTGTAACTACCCAGATTCTTCTAGAAAATTTTCACACCTTCAAGCGATTTCAGTCTCTCTCACATCCCAGACTTTCCCTGCTGTAACCCTAATCCTTCTACAGCACAGCCCTGCTCACGTCCTTCTGAAAGTTGAAGTCTCTTGACTGAGTTTATGAGCATCGTCAGCTTCACCATCTTCCAAATGCACGTTTCGAATTCCAGCCTCGGTGCCTCTGTTTTCGAGTATTCCCGCTTGCTCAATAGCAGTTCCAAATTTCCTAAAAGGGGGAACTCTGGGACAGCCGTCTGATTGTAAGAACTGAGGGCTGCTCTCAGAGGAGTTATTCTGAAGCTACAGTTGAAAAGGTAGCACATTGGTTTTATTTAGGTTGTAGCTTCACTTGTTGGGGCTTCGAGGCATAGTAGAGGGTAACTTACGGCTGTTATGATTATGCAGTACAGGGATGGGGAAGCCAGAGTCCCTTCCACTCCATCCCATGGTGTGGCTACTGAATCTGTATCTCCCCAAATGTGTTCCAAGTCATCACCTGTCTGTGTCTGCTCATCTTACAGAGCTGACCTCAAGCCCTCACTTCCTACAGTTACTCTCAAAAACCTTTAGTCGTAAAAAAAAAAAAAAAAAACCTTTAGTAACTTCCTTAATCTCTTTGTTTTAGCCCCACTAGACAACAGGGAGACTGAGCGGGAGGAATACATCTCACACCCAAGTACCGATCTAGTATTTAACACGGACGCAGCAGACATTTGATCTGCATTTCCTGTCCACTCACTTAAACAACTAAAATTTCAATGGAAAGAAAAAACGTAAGTGTGTACGAGAAAGTAATCATCAACACAAGAGCATCTGGAGGCGTAGCGCTCTGCTCAAAAGACTGGGTTCAGGTCCACCCCTGTGAGCTTTGCTGAGTCAGCTACACTCTCACTCAGTTTCCCAACACCTCAGAGGGAAGGATGAGGACCATCAGTGAGGACCACATCGAAAATGGATGTGAAAATGCTTGGTAAACCGTGAATCTTCACACAAATGATAATCCACAAGACAGCCAGGACCATTTTTTCAAATATAATGATCCTGTTGTACCATTCTTTTTTTTTTCTTTTTTAACATCTTTGTTGGAGTATAATTGCTTTACAATGGTGTTAGTTTCTGCTGTATAACAAAGTGAATCAGCTATACATATACATATATCCCCATCTCCCCTCCCTCTTGCGTCTCCCTCCCTCCCACCCTCCCTATCCCACCCCTCTAGTTGGACACAAAGCACCGAGCTGTTCTCCCTGTGCTATGTGGCTGCTTCCCGCTAGCTATCTATTTTATGTTTGGTAGTGTATATATGTCCATGCCACTCTCTTACTTTGTCACAGCTTACCTTTACCCTTCCCTGTGTCCTCAAGTCCATTCTCTATGCCTGCATCTTTATTCCTGTCCTGCCCCTAGGTTCTTCAGAACCTTTCTTTTTCTTTAGATTCCATATATATGTGCATATATAGTTTTCTGTTGGCATACGGTATTTGTTTTCTCTTTCTGACTTGTTTCACTCTGTATGACAGGCTCTAGGTCCATCCACCTCACTACAAAAAACTTGATTTTGTTTCTTTTTATGGCTGAGTAATATTCCATTGTATATATGTGCCACATCTGCTTTATCCATTCATCTGTCAATGGACACTTAGGTTGCTTCCGTGTCCTGACTATTGTAAATAGAGCTGCAATGAACATTGTGGTACATGACTCTTTTTGATTTATGGTTTTCTCAGGGTATATGCCCAGTAGTGGGATTGCTGGGTCGTATGGTAGTTCTATTTTTACTTTTTTGAGGAACCTCCATACTGTTCTCCATAGTGGCTGTATCAATTTACATTCCCACCAACAGTGCAAGAGGGTTCCCCTTTCTCCACACCCTCTCCAGCATTTATTGTTTGTAGATTTTTTGATGATGGCCATTCTGACTGGTGTGAGGTGATACCTCATTGTAGTTTTGACTTGCATTTCTCTAATGATTAGTGATGTTGAGCATCCTTTCATGTGTTTGTTGGCAATCTGTATATCTTCTTTGGAGAAAGGTCTAATTAGGTCTTCTGCCCATTTTTGGATTGGGTTGTTTGTTTTTTTGATATTGAGCTACATGAGCTGCTTGTATATTTTGGAGATTAATCCTTTGTTAGTTGCTTCATTTGCAAATATTTTCTCCCATTCTGAGGTTGTCTTTTCTTCTTGTTTATGGTTTCCTTTGCTGTGCAAAATCCCATAGGTTTTGGGTTGTCCTGTTTTCCTTGTCACTTGTTTTTAGGTACTTTTTTATTTCTTCAGTGATCTCTTGGTTATTTAGTACTATATTGCTTAGCCTCCATGTGTTTGTATTTTTTCCAGATTTTTTCCTGTAATTGATATCTAGTCTCATAGCATTGTGGTCAGAAAAGATACTTGATATGATTTCAATTTTCTTAAATTTACCAAGGCTTGATTTGTGACCCAAGATATGATCTATCCTGGAGAATGTTCCATGAGCACTTGAGAAGAAAGTGTAATCTGCTGTTTTTGGATGGAATGTCCTAGAAATATCAATTAAGTCTATCTTGTTTAATGTATCATTTAAAGCTTGTGTTTCCTTATTTATTTTCATTTTGGGTGATCTGTGCACTGGTGAAAGTGAGGTGTTAAAGTCCCCCACTATTATCGTTTTACTGTCGATTTCTTCTTTTATAGCTGTTAGCGTTTGCCTTTATGTATTGAGGTGCTCCTATGTTGGGTGCATAAATATTTACAATTGTTATATCTTCTTCTTGGATTGATCCCTTGATCATTATATAGTGTCCTTCTTTGTCTCTTGTAATAGTCTTTATTTTAAAGTCTGTTTTGTCTGATATGAGAATGGCTACTCCAGCTTTCTTTTGATTTCCATTTGCATGGCATATCTTTTTCCATCCCCTCACTTTCAGTCTGTATGTGTCCCTAGGTCTTAAGTGGGTCTCTTGTAGGCAGCATTACATGGGTCTTGTTTTTTTATCCATTCAGCAAGCCTGTGTCTTTTGGTTGGAGCATTTAATCCATTCACATTTAAGGTAATTATTGATATGTGTGTTCCTATTACCATTTTCTTAATTATTTTGAGTTTGTTTTTGTAGGTCCTTTTCTTCTCTTGTGTTTCCCACTTAGAGAAGTTCCTTTAGCATTTGTTGTAGAGGGGGTTTGGTGGTGCTGAATTCTCTTCGCTTTTGCTTGTGTGTAAATGTTTTAATTTCTCCGTCAAATCTGAATGAGATCCTTGCTGGGTTGTGTAATCTTGGTTGTAGGTTTTTCCCTTTCATCACTTTAAATATGTCCTGCCACTCCCTTCTGGTTTGCAGAGTTTCTGCTGAAAGAACAGCTGTTAACCTTATGGGGATTCCCTTGTATGTTAATTGTTGCTTTTCCCTTGCTGCTTTTAATATTTTTTCTTTGTATTTAATTTTTGATAGTTTGATTAATATGTGTTTTGGTGTGTTTCTCCTTGGATTTATCCTGTATGGGACTCTCTGCGCTTCCTGGACTTGATTGACTATTTCCTTTCCCATATTAGGGAAGTTTTCAACTATAATCTCTTCAAATATTTTCTCAGTCTCTGTCTTTTTCTCTTCTTCTCTGGGACCCCTATAATTCGAATGTTTGTGCATTTAATGTTGTCCCAGAGGTCTCTGAGACTGTCCTCAGTTCTTTTCATTCTTTTTTCTTTATTCTGCTCTGTGGTAGTTATTTCCACTATTTTATCTTCCAGGTCACTTATCCGTTCTTCTGCTTCGGTTATTCTGCTATTGATTCCTTCTAGAGAATTTTTTATTTCATTTTTTGTGTTGCTCATCATTGTTTGTTTGCTCTTTCATTCTTCTAGGTCCTTGTTAAACGCTTCTTGTATTTTCTCCATTCTATTTCCAAGATTTTGGATCATCTTTACTACCATTACTCTGAATTCTTTATCAGGTAGAGTGCCTATTTCCTCTTCATTTGTTGGTCTGGTGGCTTTTTCCTTACTCCTTCATCTGCTGTGTAGTTCTCTGTCTTCTAATTTTGCTTAACTTACTGTGTTTGGGATCTCCTTTTCTCAGCCTGCAGGTTCGTAGTTCCTGTTGTTTTTGGTGTCTGCTCCTGGTGGGTAAGGTTGGTTCAGTGGGTTGTGTAGGCTTCCTGGTGGAGGGGACTGGTGCCTGTGTTCTGGTGGGTAAGGCTGGACCTTGTCTTTCCGGTGGACAGGACCGCATCCGGTGGTATGTTTTGGGGGTGTCTGTGACCTTATTATGATTTTAGGCAGCCTCTCTGCTAATGGGTGGGGTTGTGTTCCTGTCTTGCTAGTTGTGTGGCATAGGGTGTCCAGCACTGTAGCTTGCTGGTCGTTGAGTGGAGATGGGTCTTAGTGTTAAGATTGAGATCTCTGGGAGAGCTTTCACCATTTGATATTACATGGAGCCAGGAGGTCTCTGGTAGACCAATGTCCTTAATTTGGCTCTCCCGCCTCAGAGGCTCAGGCCTGACACCTGGCCGGAGCACCAAGACCCTGTCAGCCACACGGCTCAGAAGGAAAGGGAGAAAAAATAAATAAGTAAATAAATAAATAAAATAAACTTATTAAAATGAAAAAACTTATTAAAAATTAAAAAGTAATAAAAAGAGAGAAAGAAGGTAGAGAGCAAGCAAACCAAAAAACAAATCCACCAATGGTCTCAAGAGCTAAAAGCTATTAAATGAAAATAAAACCAAAGGACAGTCTGACCCTAGGACAAATGGCAAAAGCAAAGTTATACAGACAAAATCACACAGAGAAGCATACACATACACACTTTCAAAAAGAGAAAAAGGAAAAAAAAAAATATATATATATATATAAAGAGAGAACCAAATCAATAAACAAATCTACCAATGATAATAAGCTCTAAATACTAAACTAAGATAAACATAAAACCAGAAACAAATTAGATGCAGAAAGCAAACCCCAAGTCTACAGTTGCTCTCAAAGTCCACCACCTCAATTTTGGGATGATTCATTGTCTATTCAGGTATTCCAGAGATGCAGGTACATCAAGTTGATTGTGGAGATTTAACCCACTGCTCCTGAGGCTGCTGGGAGACATTTCCCTTTCTCTTCTTTCTTTGCACAGCTGCTGGGGTTCAGCTTTGGATTTGGACCCGTCTCTGTGTGTAGTTTGCCTGAGGGCATCTGTTCCTCACCCAGACAGGATGGGGTTAAAGGAATGGCTGATTAGGGGGCTCTGGCTCACTCAGGCAGGGGGGAGGGAGGGGTATGGAATGCAGGGAGAGCCTGTAGCAGCAGAGGCTGGTGTGACGTTGCACCAGCCTGAGGCACACCATGTGTTCTCCCGGGGAAGTTGTCCCTGGATCACGGGACCCTGGCAGTGGCGGGCTGCAGAGGCTCCCGGGAGGGGAGGTGTGGATAGTGACCTGTGCTCGCACACAGGCTTCTTGTTGGCGGCAGCAGCAGCCTTAGCGTCTCATGCCCGTCTCTGGGGTCCATGCTGATAGCTGCAGCTTGCGCCTGTCTCTGGAGCTCATTTAGGCGGTGCACTGAATCCCCTCTCCTCGCACACCCTGAAACAATGGTCTCTTGCCTCTTAGCCAGTTCTGGACTTTTTCCCAGACTCCCTCCCGGCTAGCTGTGGCGCACTAGCCCCTTCAGGCTGTGTTCATGCCGCCAACCCCAGTCCTCCCCCTGGGATCTGACCTCCGAAGCCCGAGCCTCAGCTCGCAGTCCCACCCGCCCCGGCGGGGGAGCGGACAAGCCTCTCTCGGGCTGGTGAGTGCCAGTTGGCACCAATCCTCTGTGCAGGAATCTCTCCGCTTTGCCCTCTGCACCCCTGCTGCTGCGCTCTCCTCCACGGCTCCGAAGCTTCCCTGCTCACCCACCTGCCATCTCTGCCAGTGAAGGGGCTGCCTAGTGTGTGGAAACGTTTCCTCCTTCTCGGCTCCCTCCCCGAGGTGCAGGTCCTTTCCCTATTCTTTTGTCTCTGTTTTTCCTCTTTTCTTTTGCCCTACCCAGGTACGTGGGGAGTTTCTTGCCTTTTGGGAAGCCTGATATCTTCTGCCAGAGTTCAGTAGGTGTTCTGTAGGAGTTGTTCCACATGTAGATGTAGTTTTGATGTATTTGTGGGGAGGAAGGTGATCTCCACGTCTTACTCCTCTGCCATCTTGAAGGCACCCCCTCTGTTCTATCATTCTTAAGCTTAAAACTTTTCAAACATTTATCTTACCTAAAATAATAGGCTCTCTCTAGCCCTTGTCTCTACAGCTTCTCTCTCTCTCTCTCTCTCTCTCTCTCTCTCACACACACACACACACACACACACACACACACTTACTTCATTCACTCCAGCCCACTCGGCCCCCTTTCCATTCCTGTAAACTTTTAAGCCTCTTCAATGGTTGAATCTTTCTCCTCTTCAGCTCTTGGTTCAAATACCACCTCTGCAGAGATCTTTCCAGACCATTCTATCTAAACTTCATCCCTTGCCAAGTTGTTCTTCATCACATCACCTTGCTTATCCACCTCCTGATACCAACCATGGTTTGAAATCACCTTGTTTATTTCATTGTTTATTATTCACAGTCTCTCCCTCCTCCATGAAATTAGGGACAAGGTTTTGTAGCGTGTAGGCACTCTATGTTGTGAAAGTTGTACAAATGAGAAAATGATTCAAATAATGATCAAAACCCAGACAAAACAGAGCTGAGAGGAGAAGCAGAAGAAAGTTTGGGAGGTATTAGCCATGATAGACATGAAGCTGATGGATAAGGTAAAAAATTGTATAAGATAAGGAAAAATATAAAGTTAAAAATTAAGAAAGAAATTACATTCTTCTAGGTAAGTCAGAAAGTTATTAATTTTAGGAAGTAATATGTTAGGTAGAAAAGTAACTTTCAATATGTCATTTGAGAGAGTATTACATTTTTTACATGTTTGAACTTCTCATATTCATAAGCAATACATTTTCAATCTAGTTGAAACCTGTTGAATATGGGAAAGATCAGAATTTATTTTATTTTTAAATTTATTTTATTTATTTATTTTTGGCTGCATTGAGTCTTAGTTGCTGTGCACAGGCTTTCTCTAGTTGCCGCAAGTGGGGGCTACTCTTCGTTGAGGTGCGTGGGCTTCTCATTGCGGTGGCTTCTCTTGTTGTGGAACATGGGCTCTAGGCACGCGGGCTTCAGTAGTTGTGGCATGCAGGCTCAGTACCTGCAGTTCATGGGCTCTAGAGCGCAGGCTCAGTAGTTGTGGCTCACGGGCTTAGTTGCTCCATGGCATGTGGGATCTTCCCGAACCAGCACTCGAACCCATGTCCCCTGCATTGGCAGGCAGATTCTTAACCACTGTGCCACCAGGGAAGCCCCAGAACTTATTTTAGATGCTAAACTTCTGGGAAAGAAAAGAGACTCTTTGAGAGTCAAATCCAGTGAGACATATTTGGGGCCTGCTTCTAAGGACAATTTTACTCTCTCATCATAAATTTTCTCCCCCAAAAGCCAAATTTCTTTCCAAATTATAGCTTTTTGTGACAGAGTCCCATTGCTGGTGAAGTGACATGCCTTGAAGTCCTTAGCAAAGTCTTGTTTGTCATACAAAAGAGATCAACCTGTGGAATGAACTTAGATCTTGTGTCTGGTGCCAACAGCTAGCCATTGGATGAACTGCTAAACAGCAATCTGAAACCTTTTGAATACTGCCTCCACTGAATCTCTCCCCTTTCATTTTACTTTATGTATTTCTTGTCTTCTGACTTACTATTTTTCCCTCACATAATGTCTTATGCCTGGAATAGAACTTGCCCAAGTCCAAACTTGAAATAAACAAATAATTGCAGTTTCTTTTTCATCCATTTCTGGGCTTGCTATATTCAGCATCTCCAAAAAGAGAGAGAAGCCTTTGCTTTACATTCCCTGGTCCCCAACCTACTTCCTCCCAGACCCCTAGAGTCATGCTTTTCTCTTCCAACTTACTCAGCACAGCCCACATTCAAAGCAAGATTTTTATGTCAATCATTTCTACTTCTGTATGAATTTAAATCCATGGTGTCTTGGTTCTAAACATATTTAACTCAAAGATGTAGGTCTCAATTCTGACTGCTTATTGAAATCACATAAGGATCATGTAAAACCTACCTATACCTGAGCCCCCCACACCTAAATATTTTGATTTGGTTTGTCTGGGATGGTGCCCAGCATCCGTATTTTTAAAAACCTTCTGTGTGATTTTCATGTACAGGATTGAGTGTCACCGACCTAAAGCCTAGCTCTAATCCTTTGTCTCTTATCAAGAGAGATATGTAACTTTAAAAAAAGGAGATACTGTTTCCGTCAAGGTACTATAAAGGGAACTAGATCCACTGCATATTACAGAAAAGAGATTTATTATTCGCTATTAGACTTTACATATTGTGGGAGGAGCTGGGGAAGTTCAAAAATGAAAGCTGTGGGGTCAGAGGAAAATAACTACCAGCCTCCAGAAGCCCTGGCTTAAGTGGTCAAGTTGGAGGTTTCAGGGATACCTGGGAAGCCAGCCCTCCCCGACCCCCCTGGCTGCAGAGCCAGGCTGGAAGGGCAGAGGCTGGAGCAGGCTGCACCTGCTGCTGGGTCTGGCGGCTGCTGCTCAGAGGGACCACGGCCAGGAGAGGAGGTGCTGAGAGCCAAGGCGAGGGCGGCCACGCTGGAACCACCACCCCTCTGCCTGCATCTCTCAGACAGCTAAACTACTCACTTTGCCTTCCGGATTTCACTCAAATTTCTCTTGGACCCATTCTAACCTGGAGTAAAACAGAGAAGGGGATGCTGCAAAGACAGTTTCTGTTGAGCCAAGTTGACACCTGGAGGGGTCAGGAGGAAAACATGGCAGGATTGGGGATTTAAACTAACATCAGCCTCTAGGCAGCTTTCTGTGTTCTTCCCACTTCAACAGATGAGACTAGTCTAGCTCAAAAACATCTTATAACCACCTCACACCCATTAGGATGGCAACTGTCAAAAAACAAAAAAGCATAAAATAATGAGTATTGGTGAGATGTGGAGACATTGGAACACAGTTGTGCACCGTTGGTGGGAATGTAAAATGGTACAGCCACTGTGGAAAACAGTATGGAGTTTCCTCAAAAAAAAATAAACATAGGAATATCATATGATCCAGCAATTTCATTTCTGAGTATATACCCCCAAAAGTGACAGCAGGTACTCAAACAGATATTTATACACCCATGTTCATAGCAGCATTATTCACAACAGCCAAAAGATGCAAGCAGCCAAGTGTCCATCGATGGATGAATGGATAAACAAAATGTGGTATATCCAGGCAATGGAATATTATTCGGCCTTAAAAAGGAAGGATATTCTGACACATGCTACAATGTGGATGGACCGCAGATACATTATGCTAAATGAAACTAGCCAGTCACAAAAGGACAGATACTGTATGATTCCACTTGTACGAGGTCCCTAGGGGAGTCAAACTCATAGAAACAGAAATGGAACGGTGGGTGCAGGGGCTGGGAAGGGGGAACCAGGAGTTATTGTTTAATTGGGGCAGAGTTTCACTTTTGCAGGATGAGAAAAGTTCTGGAGCTGGATGTGGTGATGGTTGCACAACAGTATGAATGTACTTAATGCCACTCAACTCCACACTTAAAAATGGTTAAGATGGTAAATTTTATGTTATGTATATTTTACCACAATGAGAAAAGTGAGGAAGAGGGAGCCTAGGAGCCTGTTTAAAATGCTGAAATGTCTCATGCCAATTCTAAGTCTCTTTGCTCTTTGTTCTTCTGATAGAGGGGAATAAAAGTCACAGACAACTCAGGAAACTAAATGAGCTCTCAGGAAAGGGGGAAGAGGGGGAGAAAAAAAGGAAACCACTCATTACTAATTTGGAGAAAAGATTTCCTTAATAGTCTCAACTTAATTGATTTATGGGGAAGGCAGTATGTATTTAAGAGGAGAAAATAAGGAAAACACTTGACTAGCAAACAATCCAAGAGGAAAAACAAGTAAACGATTTGTGGAAGCTATTTGATTAAAAACACATATTTTTAAAATATATATACACTCCACATCTGTCAAAGTACAGGGCACAACCATCAAAGACTCAATTCAAAAGAAGGTATAAAGGAGAAAACATGTTAGGAGCTATCATGAGTATTTTTGCAAAACAGTAGCAGATGGAATCACTTATAGTAATTAAATGCCATGAAAAAAGGATTAAATCATTATTGTTTTAAAAATCTCTCTCTCTCTCTCTCTCTCTCTCTCTCTCTGCGTATGTGTGTATCTGAAAGGACATACAACAAAGTATTATCAGAAATTTTCTTTAGGATTTGAGATGACAAATTATTTTCCTCTCTATGTATTGAGTTTCTAGCAATGAGAATGTCTTACTTCTACAATAGGAAAAACTGTAGTGCTATTTTAAACGAAATAGACACAGCTCCCCACTTCTGGTCAAGTGTCTTCCTGGGAACGCAAGGGAGGAGCTGTTCCTTGGAGCTGTCCCCTTGGAGGCGCTTGGGAAGCATCCCGGGCCCTTCTTGCAGCGCCTGGCAGGGCTGTAGGTGTACAGTCAAGGGCAGCGAGGCAGGCTGACCATGCACAGTGAAGCGGAGAGATCACGGCTGCGACCCGTCACAGCCCGCTGGTGCCCAGCAGTTCCCATGACCCGCGGGGTGGGGAGGACCCTGTGGTGATGCAGGTGGACCGCGGGCAGGGATGCAGGTGGGGGCTCCCAGCTGGACACAAGCTGCAGCTGGGGTGCCAGGGTGCCTGCCTGGATGAGTGAGGGGCGTGTTTCTTTTCCAAAAACAACGTGCATCTCACTTGGAGCCAGCACAGCACGGCTAAGACCTTGCCAGTTGGCTGCCAGGAGGCCTGGCCCTGGTGGCAGCGAGCTTCCCCCCGACGTGGCCCACTGGCTTCAGCCCTTGCGTCTGTGAGGAGATCGGCACCAGCCACGAGGGCAGCGGTGATGGATGCTTCTGGAAGCTCCTGCTGCGGTGATGCTGGCTGGCCCTGAAATCTTTTGCTCTGATGGGTGAGCTCTTTATGGCTCCTCAACCTGGGTTTCTGCACCCACAGGCCTACACAAGGTGGAATTGGCACAGAACACGCCCAGGGAAACTCCCGACAGTGCCTTTCACTGTGGCCCGAGGGGCGGCTGACCTGGATCCTGACCCAGCGACCCCCGGGGAGCATCTCAGCCTGGTCTGCAGAGGGATCCTGGGGCTGCAGGGGTTCTCACACCCGTGTCTGGTTCTGGGCCCCAGGTGGTCCGGGCACTGGGATTTTCCAAAGCTCCCCAGGACTCAGGCAGCAGCTAAAGCTGAGACCCCAGGTCAGACTCATGGCCTGTCAGCCTCTCCAGTGTGGCCCTTTGTGGTTGAGGCCACTTTAACAAGGCTGG
Organism: Leucopleurus acutus; assembly: GCF_964270905.1. Taxonomy (NCBI): domain Eukaryota; kingdom Metazoa; phylum Chordata; class Mammalia; order Artiodactyla; family Delphinidae; genus Leucopleurus; species Leucopleurus acutus. The sequence continues at coordinate 9,438,588 of NC_139144.1, forward strand.
CTCCCTGCGGGGCTGGGATTTCTGGGGGACAGAAGTGAGGCTGCTTCAGGGAAGGCTGGAAGCAGATGAAACTCGACACCAACTACTGCTTCCTGGGTGCCGTGTCATTACCAGGGTGTCACCTGTGAGCCACAGCAGTGAGTCCCTTCTGCCCCCTCCTGCTTCCCAGGTCCCCTTCTAGGACCCCCAGTGGCAGAACCTAGGAGGACCAACTGGCAAAGGAGAAAGTTTGCACATGTCCCCAAAAGTCACAAAAGCAAGGTGTAGACAGGTGGGTTTGGAGGCAAAAGACAATGTTTTAATAGCAGGCAGAGTGTCATAACTGATTTACCTATACGCCCTTTAGTCATTTCAGAACCCAAATCTCGTTATCCACTTCACCCAGCCTGCTCCCACGCTGACGTTTGGATGAAGTTCAGAGCTCCTCCCCTCAGCCGCACATCTGCCCCAGCTCCTGCCTCCCCTGTGTGCTCCACTCAGGGGACTTTCTCTCCATCCGCAGGCTCGCCATGCTGCCCTCAGACACAGAGGCTCTGCATCCACACCTCTGCATCTGCCCTCATCACCGCCTCCTCCTTCACATCCTATTTCAATTCCCACCTCCTCCCCTCTCTAAGTCAAATCCTTTCATCATACAGTCTCATAATGCCACGCGGCAATTCTTCATAACGTTTATCACAGATGGAAGTTACAGACATTGACATCGCACTTGTGAGATCTCTTTTGTTGCCTCTCTACTAGACTACAAGTTCCAAGGGGCAAAGTCCAGTATCCAGCATCTAACACCGTGTCTGGCACAAAGTAAGTCCTCAAAAATAGATGTTGAATGAAACTTGCCCAAAGCAGTAAGCAGGACCCTTTGCCTAAAAATATTTTTTAGAAGTCACAGAATTTCTACAGCTAGAACCCAGCTTCTGTGAGGGTAAGGATCTTCACCTCTTTTGTTCACTGATGAAACCCCAGTGGCTCACAGCATTGACACGCCCAGACTCACACCTGTTCACTGGGGGCAGCTGACTTCCCAACCTACCTTGGGTTGGGAAGTTTTTTCAGGCACATGATGAATTTTGAGTTTCTAATAATCTATGTGCCAGCAGGTTCAGAGTGATGAGGTCTGTCTTGCTTTAGTTGTTTCTTTGCCTTTTTATAATGCTAAAGATTAAAGCCAGCTAAATATTTGGGGATTTTCCACTGAAATAAATCTCTGTGTTTCAAAATAAAAACAATATATACTTATTTTTTACCACTTGAAGGATGCTCGTCCATCCTTGTTTCCCAAAGATGGTGCTTCTCTGCAGAACCGCCCTTCACTGCCCTCCCTTCCATGCATGTGGTGGGTGTCACAGATCCTGAACAAATGGATTAGGCATCCAGGCCAAGCTGGATGTTGAAGTTTCCAACCACCAGTTCAATGGTTGGTATGGAATAGAGTTTCATGACTTATAAGAAGGATCTTAGGTGAGGGTGCTTCTGAGCTACCTCACTCTTCAGTGTGTCCTGGGTGTTACACGGAAGTTATGACAGAGTTAGGGATTTGAAATAGGGCTAACTGAACCCGCCCCCAAGTGAATGCCAATTCCCAAATAGTTCCGGGGGCCTGTCCTTGGTCAACATCCCACCCTGCTCTACAGTACAAAGTGAGACACCAGCAGCCATTGCAAATTATTCCTGAAATTCAAACATGTTTCTCCCATCAAAAAGACCAGTGTAATGTCATGCATCACCAGAAAATGTCTTGGAGAAAATTGCAGACCAAATTAGTCCAAAATTGTACAAAAACAATTGAACATCTGCCCTTGGATAAAGCAAGATTATGCATGTAAAACACTTGTCAATGCAAAGAGCTACATACATCTTAGTTATTATTACAATCAGCAGAGTTCTAGTCTTGAGTCATAAGAACTGTATTTCATTCTTTCATTCAACAAAATAAGTGCCTACCACATGCCAAGCAGCCCCTGATATAGAACAGTGAGCAAAAGAGACAAAATTCCTAACCTCCTGGACCTTCTAATGAGGCAGCAGGAAAATAAGGAAAATGAATAAGAAAAATAAATTTCATGTTAGATAATTAGAAGTTCAAAGAGAAAATTAAAACAAGAAGGAGGGGTAGACAGCAGGGGGAGGGTTGGAAGTTTCAGTGAGGTGACAGGGAAGGCCTTCCCCTGATGTACCATTTGAGTAAGGTTGAGAGGCCAGCGTAGCTGCAGCATCTAAGTGAGGAGAAAGAAGCAGGAGGGCAGGGATAACAGGGGCCAGATTCTGTAAGGACATGGCTTAAAGGGCCTTTTCAAGGATTTGGCTTTTACTCTAAGATGGGAAGTCACCAGAGGATTCTGAACAGAGGATTGGCAATATTTTAACTTTATCACATTGTCCACTGTTTTGAACCCTTTCTTGGTCTGAGTTGTCTTGTCTTTAAAAGAAAAAGTGATATAGTTGTGTGCCTGTCATGTGCCAGACCTACCAAGTACATGATACCATTTAATCCTAGTGATGGATTTTATTATCTCAGTTTTATTCTAGAGTCTAACAAGAATAAATGACCATCCCAGGGTCATGTAGAAAGTAATTAACTGTCCTAGGATTAAACCAGCCTATTATAGTCCAAAGGCCAGGCACAATCTAATAACCACACTGCCTTTCACAAAACAAATGAATCTTTTAGAAGACTGATCATCTGATCATGGGGGCATAGGTACACAAAATCTAGTCACTGAAGCCCTAGTAAAAAATAGGAGACTACATCTGTATAGTGTGCAGTTTGCAAAGGATTTTCACATCCATTATATCATATTATAAGCACAGCAGGACTTCTCTGGTGGTGCAGTGGTAAAGAATCCACCTGCCAAGGGAACGTGGGTTTGATCCCTGGTCCTGGTAGATCTCAAATGCCATGGAGGAACTAAGGCTGTGCACCACAACTACTGAAGCCCACACGCCTAGAGCCCGTGCTCCACAACAAGAGAAGCCACCACAATGAGAAGCCCATGCACTGCAATGAAGAGTAGCCCCTGCTCGCCACGACTAGAGAAAGCCTGCGCACAGCAATGAAGACCCAGCACAGCCATAAATAAATAAATTTATTTTTTAAAAAAAGCAAAGCAGTAATAAAAGCAGTAGTACCTTAACTTTGAGAGGTGACTTTGTTAAAGTACAGAACGCAGAATTTCAAATTACCAGTACTCTTTATTCTTCACAAGCTTTACAATTCTTAGTGCTGAAAAACTAATGGCCAAATAAAGGACCCAGTGACAGAGATCAGGGGCAGAACGTTATGGCAAAACCCTGCCCCAATATAACCTGTAAATTTAAGAATTAGAAGTAAAGGTCCCAAGCCTCATCCACCAAAAGGAAGACAGCAGAAGCAAGAAGAGCTACAATCCTGCAGCCTGTGGAACAAAAACCACATTCACAGAAAGATAGACAAGATGAAAAGGCAGAGGGCTATGTACCAGATGAAGGAACAAGATAAAACTCCAGAAAAACAACTAAATGAAATGGAGATAGGCAATATTCCAGAAAAAGATTTCAGAATACTGATAGTGAAGATGATCCAGGGCCTCAGGAAAAGAATGGAGGCAAAGATAGAGGAGATGCAAGAAATATTTAACAAAGACCTAGAAAAATTAAAGAACAAACAAACAGAGATGAACAATACAATAACTGAAATAAAACTACACTAGAAGGAATCAATAGCAGAATAACTGAGGCAGAAGAATGGATAAGTGACCTGGAAGACAGAATGGTGGAATTCACTGCTGCAGAAAAGGATAAAGGAAAAAGAATGAAAAGAAATGAAGACAGCCTAAGAGACCTCTGGGACAACATTAAACACAACAACATTTGCATTATAGGTGTCCCAAAAGGAGAAGAGAGAGAGAAAGGACCCGAGAAAATATTTGAAGAGATTATAGTCAAAAACTTCGCTAACATGGGAAAGGAAATAGCCACCCAAGTGCAGGAAGTGCAGAGAGTCCCATATAGGATAAACTCAGGGAGAAACACGCTGAGACACATAGTAATCAAACTGGCAAAAATTAAAGACAGAGAAAAATTATTGAAAACAGCAAGGGAAAAACAACAAATAACATACAAGGGAACCCCCATAAGGTTAACAGCTGTTCTTTCAGCAGAAACTCTACAATCCAGAAGGGAGTGGCATGATATACTTAAAGTGATGAAAGGGAAGAACGTACAACAAAGATTACTCTACCCAGCAAGGATCTCATTCAGATTCGATGGAGAAATCAAAAGCTTTACAGACAAGCAAAAGCTATGAGAATTCAGCACCACCAAACCATCTCTACAACAAATCCTAAAGGAATTTCTCTAAGTGAGAAACACAAGAGAAGAAAAGGACCTACAAAAACAAACTCAAAACAATTAAGAAAATGGTAATAGGAACATACATATCGATAATTACCTTAAATGTGAATGGATTAAATGCTCCAACCAAAAGACACAGGCTTGCTGAATGGATACAAAAACAAGACCCATATATATGCTGTCTACAAGAGACCCACTTAAGACCTAGGGACACATACGGACTGAAAGTAAGGGGATGGAAAAAGATATTCCATGCAAATGGAAATCAAAAGAAAGCTGGAGTAGCAATACTCATATCAGATAAAATAGACTTTAAAATAATGTTACAAGAGACAAGGAAGGATACTACATAATGATCAAGGGATCAATCCAAGAAGAAAATATAACAATTATAAATATATATCCACCCAAAAGAGGAGCACCTCAATACATAAGGCAACTGCTAACAGCTCTAAAAGAGGAAATCGACAGTAACACAATAATAGTGGAGGACTTTAACACCTCACTTACACCAATGGACAGATCATCCAAACAGAAAATTAATAAGGAAACACAAGCTTTAAATGGCACAATAGACCAGATAGGGGCTTCCCTGGTGGCACAGTGGTTGAGAGTCCACCTGCCGATGCAGGGGACGCGGGTTCGTGCCCCGGTCTGGGAAGATCCCACATGCCGTGGAGTGGCTGGGCCTGTGAGCCATGGCCGCTGAGCCTGTACATCCAGAGCCTGTGCTCCACAACAGGAGAGGCCACAACAGTGAGAGGCCCATGTACCGCAAAAAAAAAAAAAAAAATAGACCAGATAGATTGAATTGATATTTATAGGACATTCTATCAAAAAACAGCAGATTACACTTTCTTCTCAAGGGCACACGGAACATTCTCCAGGATAGATCACATCTTGGGTCACAAATCAAGCCTCAGTAAATTTTAAAAAATTGAAATCATATCAAGCATCTTTTCTGGCTACAACACTATGAGATTAGAAATCAATTACAGGGAAAAAATGTAAAAAACACAAACACATGGAGGCTAAACAATACGTTATCAAGAGATCACTGAAGAAATCAAAGAGGAAATCAAAAAATACCTAGAGACAAATGACAATGAAAACACAACAATCCAAAACCTATGGGATGCAGCAAAAGCAGTTCTAAGAGGGAAGTTTATAGCTATACAAGGCTACCTCAAGAAACAAGAAAAATCTCAAATAAACAATCTAACGTTACACGTAAAGGAACTAGAGAAGGAAGAACAAACAAAACCCAAAGTTAGTAGAAGGAAAGAAATCATAAAGATCAGAGCAGAAATAAATGAAATAGAAACAAAGAAAACAATAGCAAAGATCAATAAAACTAAAAGTGGGTTCTTTGAGAAGATAAACAAAATTGATAAACCATTCGCCAGAAGCATCAAGAAAAAGAGGGAGAGGACTCAAATCAATAAAATTACAAATGAAAAAGGTGAAGTTACAACAGACCCCACAGGAATACGAAGCATCCTAAGAGACTATTACAAGCAACTCTATGCCAATAAAATGGACAACCTGGAAGAAATGGACAAATGCTTAGAAAGGTATAACCTTCCAAGACTGAACCAAGAAGAAATAGGAAATATGAATAGACCAATCACAAGTAATGAAATCGAAACTGTGATTAAAAATCTTCCAACAAACAAAATTCCAGAACCAGATGGCTTTACAGGTGAACTCTATCAAACATTTAGAGAAGAGCTAACACCCATCCTTCTTAAACTCTTCCAAAACATTGCAGAGGAGGGAAAACTCCGAAACTCATTCTGTGAGGCAACCATCACCCTGATACCAAAACCAGACAAAGATACTACAAAAAAAAAAATTACAGACCAATATCACTGAGGAATATAGATGCAAAAGTCCTCAACAAAATACTAGCAAACAGAATCCATCAACACATTAAAAGGATCATACACCATGATCAAGTGGGTTTTATCCCAGGAATGCAAGGATTCTTCAGTATACACAAAGCAATCAATATGATACACCATATTAACAAACTGAGGGAGAAAAATGATATGATCATCTCAATAGATGCAGAAAAAGCTTTTGACAAAATTCAACACCATTTATGTTAAAAACTCTCCAGAAAGTGGGCATAGAGGGAAGCTACCTCAACATAATAAAGGCCGTAAATGACAAACTCACAGCAAACATCTTTCTCAATGGTGAAAAACTGGAAGCATTTCCTCTAAGATCAGGAAGAAGACAAGGATGTCCACTCTCACCACTATTATTCAACATAGTTTTGGAAGTCCTGGCCACAGCAATCAGAGAAGAAAAAGACATAAAAGGAATACAAATTGGAAAAGAAGAAGTATAACTGTCACTGTTTACAGATGACATGATACTATACATAGAAAATCCTAAAGATGCTACCAGAAAACTACTAGAGCTAATCAATGAATTTGGTCAAGTAGCAGGAAACAAAATTAATGCACAGAAATCTCTTGCATTCCTATACTCTAATGATGAAAAATCTGAAAGAGAAATTAAGGAAACACTCCCATTTACCACTGCAACAAAAAGAATAAAATACCTAGGAATAAACCTACCTAGGGGGACAAAAGACCTGTATGCAGAAACCTATAAGACACTGATGAAAGAAATTAAAGATGATACAAACAGATGGAGAGATATACCATGTTCTTGGATTGGAAGAATCAATATTGTGGAAATGACTATACTACCCAAAGCAATCTACAGATTCAATGCAATCCCTATCAAATTACCAATGGCATTTTTTACAGAACTAGAACAAAAAATCTTAAAATTTGTATGGAGACACAAAAGACCCCGAATAGCCAAAGCAGTCTTGAGGGGAAAAAACAGAGCTGGAGGAGTCAGACTCCCTGACTTCAGACTATACTGCAAAGCTACCATCATCAAGACTATATGGTACTGGCACAAAAACAGAAATATAGATCAGTGGAACAGGGTAGAAAGCCCAGAGATAAACCCACGCACCAATGGTCAACTAATCTATGAGAAAGGAGGCAAGGATATACAATGGAGAAAAGACAGTCTCTTCAATAAGTGGTGCTGGGAAAACTGGACAGCTACATGTAAAAGAATGAAATTAGAACACTCCCTAACACCATACACAGACATAAACTTAAAATGGATTAGAGACCTAAATGTAAGACCGGACTCTATAAAACTCTTAGAGGAAAACAGAGGCAGAACACTCTTTGACATAAATCACAGCAATATCTTTTTTGATCCACCTCCTAGAGTAATGGAAATAAAAACAAAAATAAACAAATGGGACCTAATGAAACTTACAAGCTTTTGCACAGCAAAGGAAATCATAAACAAGATGAAAAGACAACCCTCGGAATGGGAGAAAGTATTTGCAAATGAATCAACGGACAAAGGATTAATCTCCAAAATATATAAACAGCTCATGCAGCTCAATATTAAAAAAACAAGGGACCCAATCCAAAAATGGGCAGAAGACCTAAATAGACATTTCTCCAAAGACATACAGATGGCCAAGAAGCACATGAAAAGCTGCTCAACATCACTAATTATTTGAGAAATGCAAATCAAAACTATAATGAGGTATCACCTCACATCAGTTAGAATGGGCATCATCAGAAAATCTACAAACAACAAATCCTGGAGAGGGTGTGGAGAAAGGGGAACCCTCCTACACTGTTGGTGGGAATGTAAATTGATACAGCCACTATGGAGAACATTATGGAGGTTCCTTAAATAACTAAAAGTAGAAGTACCACATGGCCCAGCAATCCCACTACTGGGCATATACCCAGAGAAAACCATAATTCAAAAAGACACATGCACCCCAATGTTCATTGCAGCACTATTTACAATAGCCAGGTCATGGATGCAACCTAAATGTCCATCGACAGATGAATGGATAAAGAAGATGTGGTACATATATACAATGGAATATTACTCAGCCATAAAAAGGAACGAAATTGGGTCTTTTGTAGAGACGTCGATGCATCTAGAGACTGTCATACAGAGTGAAGTAAGTCAGAAAGAGGAAAACAAATATCGTATATTAACACATATATGTGTAACCTAGAAAATGGTACAGATTAACTGGTTTGAAGAGCAGAAATTGAGACACAGAAGTAGAGAAAAAATATATGGACACCAAGAGGGGAAAGTGGCAAGGGGTGGGGGTTCTGGTGTAATGAATTGGGATATTGGGATTGACATGTATACACTGATGTGTGTAAAATGGATGACTAATAAGGAAAAAAAGCTTAATTAATTAATTTTTAAAAAAAGAAAGCTCTAAGAATAAAATGTTGGAAATGATTCAAACTTTAAAAAAAAAGATAGAAAGAAATACAGGTCCTACAGCTAGTCTTAGGAGCCTCATAAGGTGATCCCTGAAGAGAAAGCTGTAGCAGGTCTGGCTTGAGTCCCAAATGCATCCTTCAGTCATGACTGTGCTTTGCCTGATTAGCTGACATCTATGTGTAATTTGGTCTCCTCTTCAATTCCTCACCCTCTGCTTCCACTGATCCACCCACACTCTGTGTCCCCAGCTTGACCTGGCATCTGAGTAATCCAGGCTCCACCCTGGGGATCACCTCCCTCTGGAATCTGATCTGCACTTGGCCGGGGACATCCTTGGCCAGAGCCTGCTGGGTGTTCCCCTTTCCCACTCGGTCCACCTCTGCTCTGCTGCCCTTTGCTTCCCTCTGGTGGCACAGTGATCCACCCCTGTTAGCTTGACTCAGTCAGGACCCAAGCAGACCTTCTGAATCAGAGTCCTTGGGGCCACAGCTGGGTCACAGTCATCTGAGGAGCTTGTTAGAATGCAGCTTGTCATGTCTCACCCACAGAGGCTTTGATTCAGTCCGTGTGTGGCACAGTCTGGGCATCTGTGTTCCTAACATGTTCACAGGTGCTGCTGAGGCTGCAGGCAGGGACCCCATTGGCAAACCACAGCTCTAGACCCACCAGTTAACAGAAAGGTGCTTCAGTGAGGGAGTGTTTAAGAACTACTAAGGCAGAGACAGAAAACTCATTTCTAAAGGTGAAGTTAAAGGCATCCCTTTATTTAACAAATATTATGTACACAATGCTAGGTGCAACCAAGTGGGGACCAAGAATCATGACCAGGGCTTTTGGACCTTACAGTCACAGAGTGTCACAGGCCATCGAGTAGGCAACTGCAATGAATTGATCTGTTCCCCATCAGGAAGCTGTAGGACCACAGGGAAGAGGGGATACCTGATCCAAACTCAGGGAGTCTGGACAGTTTTCTGCAGGAAGTAATTTCTAAATTAGGAGGTGAAGCAAGGAATTTTCCAAGTGCTTCATGAGCTTGAAATTGTGGTAACTCTAAAATTTGATATTATATGTAACTGCAGATTCCTTATAACTGCAGATTCCTTATAACTACAGATTCAATGCAATCCCTATCAAAATACCAATAGCATTTTTCTTAGAACTAGAACAAATAATTTTAAAATTTGTTTGGAGGGCTTCCCTGGTGGTGCAGTGGTTGAGAGTCCGCCTGCCGATGCAGGGGACACGGGTTCGTGCCCCGGTCTTGGAAGATCCCACATGCTGCGGAGCGGCTGGGCCCATGAGCCATGGCTGCTGGGCCTGTGCGTCCGGAGCCTGTGCTCTACAACGGGAGAGGCCACAACAGTGAGAGGCCCGCATACTGCAAAAAAAAACAAAAAACAAAAAAACAAAATTTGTTTGGAAACACAAAAGATCCTGAATAGCCAAAACAATCTTGAGAAAGAAGAACAGAGCTGGAGGAATCATGCTCCCTGGCTTCAGACTATATTACAAAGCTACAGTAATCAAAACAGTATAGGGCTTCCCTCGTGGCGCAGTGGTTGAGAGTCTGCCTGCCGATGCAGGGGACAAGGGCTTGTGCCCCCATATGGGAAGATCCCACATGCCACGGAGTGGCTGGGCCCGTGGGCCATGGCCACTGAGCCTGCGTGTCCAGAGCCTGTGCTCTGCAGCGGGAGAGGCCGCAGCAGTGAGAGGCCTGCGTACCACACACACACACACAAAACAAACCGTATAGTATGGCACAAAGACAGACAGACACATAGATCAATAAAACAGAATAGAGGACCCAGAAATAAACCCACACACTTATGGTCAATTAATCTACAACACAGGAGGCAAGAATATAAAATGGAGAAAAGGCAGTCTCTTTAACAAGTGGTGCTGGGAAAACTGGACAGCTACATTCTAGTAAAAGAATGAAACTAGAGCATTCTCTAACACCACATACAAAAATAAACTCAAAATGGATTAAAGACCTAAATGTAAGACCAGAAACCATAAACCTCCTAGAGAAAAACATAGGCAGCACACTTTCTGACAAATGGTAGCAATATTTTTTTGGATCGCTCTCTTAAAGTAAAGGAGATTTAAGAAAAAGAAACAAAACAGATGGGACCTAATAAAACCTAAAAACTTTTGCACAGCAAAGGAAACCATCAATGAAATGAAAAGACAACCTACAGAATGGGAGAAAATATTTGCAAATGACATCTCTGATAAGGGGTTAATATCCAACATATATAAACATCTCATACAACTCAACATCAAAGAAACAAACAACCTGATCCAAAAATGGGTAGAAGACCTGAATAGACATTTTTCCAAAGAGGACATGCATATGGCCAACTGGCACATGAAAAGATGCTCAACATTGCTAATCATCAGGGAAATGGAAATCAAAACCACAATGAGACATCCCCTCACCCCTGTCAGAATGGCTATCAGCAAAAAGACAACAAATAACAAATATTGGCAAGAATGTGGAGAAAAGGGAACACTTGCACATTATCGGTGGGAATGTAAGTTGGTATAGCCACTGTGGAAAAAAGTGTGGTGGTTTCTCAAAAAAATAAAAATAGAACTACCATATGACCCAGCAATTCCACTCCTGGGTATATATCCAAAAGAAACAAAAGCACTAACTCAAAAAGATACACGCCCTCCAGTGTTCATATCAGCATTATTCATAATTGCCAAGATATGGAAGCAACCTGACTGTCCCTCAACAGATGAATGGATAAAGAAGAAGTGGTATATATATACAATGGAATACTACTCAGCCATAAAAAATAATAAAATGTTGCCATTTGCAACAGCATGGATAACCTTGGAGGGTATTATGCTAAGTGAAATAAGTCAGACAGAGAAAGACAAATAGTGTATGCTATCACTTATATGAGGAATCTGAAAAATACAACAAACTAGTGAATATGACAAAAAAGAAGCAGACTCACAGATACAGAGAACAAACTAGTGGTTACCACTGGGGAGAAGAAGCAGGGAGGGGCAATATAGTACAAACTATTATGTATAAAATAAGGATGTATTGTACAACACAGGGAATATAGCCAGTATTTTATAATAACTATAAATGGAGTGTAACCTTTAAAAATTGTGAATCACTATAACATATAATATTGTATATCAACTATACTTCAATAAAATTTTTTAAATAATAATAATAATTCTGTCATAGCTAACATTTTCATACTACAGACCATGTTCTGGATACTTTCAACACATTGATTCATCTATCCCAAACACTAGCCTACGGAAACAGATTCTATTATTTTCCCTCATTTTACAGATGTTAAAACTGAGATACAGAAGGGTTAAGTAACTTACCCAGGATCACACAGGAAGGAAGTGGAGAAGCCAAGACTCAAACCCCAGTGATCTGGGCTTCACAGCCCATGCACACAATGATTGTGACATATTTAAAAGTTAAAGTATGTTTTCCTGTTAAAAATTTAATATAAACAAATGTATAAAATATGAAAAAAATGGCAAAAAAAATTTTTTAATGGAATCATATCCCCACCACACAGAGAGCTACTATTTACCTTTTGGTATATTATATGGTATCTAACTGAGATATATAAAATTGTTACGATATACATTTTATATGATGTTGCTTAGAAATACAATCTACATACAATTACACAAAATGCATGTTCATTGAAACAACTGAAATAAAACAAAAGTGGGGAAAACAAAATAAAAATCATTAGTACTTCAAGTTTATAAATTAATACTCCAAGAGATAACAAGAATAAATTTAAGAACGTCTGTCTAGACGCGAGGTGACAGGAAGAGGAGCCTGGTTCACAATGGCATTTTCTGCATTCTTGATTTTGCTTCTTCATGTTGATATTTCTATTTTGTGCTTTTATGTTATCATTGAAGATGTGCCTTCGAATATTTTACTTAGCATTTTAATGGACTTAGTGTGGTGGAGACACCTTGAGAAGCGCAATCTTCCATCATCCAATAATATTTTACTTTTCACCTTAACTCAGTATAAAAAGATACAAAGTTTGTGATTTTAGAGGAAGGACTTAACATAAAATTGGCAGACATGTGGATTGAGTTCTCTAGAGAATCATAAGGGAAAGAGATATTTTAAGTGAGTTTTTTGCACAGTTAACCCAATGCTTTGTTATACGTCTTGCTTTGACGGCTTCTCCTGGAGATATCTAATTTCTTGAAAGATTAACTTAGAGGTGCATTTCTGCATTGGTATTCATTTGTGTTTAAGGTTATGAATTCTGATAACAGTGTTTCCCAAAGAATATTCCTTGGGCATTAATCCTTCATGATACTCCACATGAAAAGGACGTTGGTTTGGGGGAAACACCACGAATTCTCTCCTAGATACTTGCAATGTCTAAGAATTTCTATAGAGGAAAAAAATAAAGTCACTAGTATACTAATGCATGATCATTTAGAATATCTCAATTAGTTTTCACTCCATTTAAAAATAGTTTTTTATCTGTCATACACATGCTATGCATTTTCAGGATTTCAAATTATAACCGTTGCAAATCAATCATTCACACTGAGATTTGCACGTCACACCCACCGGAGGGCTGCAGGACAAGGTCTTGGGAGTCTTTGGCTTTTGTCTGCTGAAGCCTTAACAGAAACACTTTCAACTCTCTTTTCTCCATTTCCTAAGTGTACTGGGGATTCAAAGCAAACCAGGATGTCTGCCAAAACTTAAAGGGCACCAGGAGGGTCTCAGGCTTCCCTGCAGGAAGAGGGAAGTGGCTATTCTTGGAAATGAGACTGACTTTCTCAAAGGATAACCATCTAGCAAAAGCAATACTGTTTGTGCGTCCCTCTCTCAAATTGCTGGTCTTTCACAATGAGAAGAGCTTGGCTGCAACAAGATGAATGAGGACCAAGGCTGCCTGCAAGGCTGGGATGACATAAAAAGCCTGGTTGCTGCCACTGAGTTGACTTAAGACTTACTGCATTTTAAAACTCAAATCCATTTGGTGAGGCGGGCTAATCATCTAATAGAGACAGGTATGTAAAGAACAGGATGCTGTGTGTGACTGATGTGTAAGAGCAGCGGGTGCTGAGTTGCCGTCCGTGCACGGGACAGACAACAGCACTTTACTTATTCCCATTTCCTTTCTCAGTGTACAGCCATTCCCACACTACAAAATATGCCTTCAAAATCCCACACCCTGCGTGAGACAGAATTCCTGGCTTTTGAAGGGCCTGAAATTAATTCCCAACAGCAGTTCGTCTGTGGCTTTGTTCAAACAAACTTGGAATCTTTTGGCTCACGGCACCACCAGTAATTAAAAGAAGATCTCCACCGCGATGTTCTGCATTACAGCGGGTCTCCTAGGATGGGTGTGTTTTCTTTCCTGATCACGATTTTACTGTGCTGCAATTTTCTTTGGCCCCATATGAGTGTATTAATCATTCATAACCGTCATTTTTGTTTTTGTTTAGCTATTTTCCTTTTTTTATTATTCAAGAATAATTTCAATAATATTGCTAGATATATAATGACATCTTATATATAAGCATGTCAAAGTATGTTGTGTTATATCTAGATATTTACAGCAGAAACACAGTTATATATATACTTCAGAATTTCCAGGGAATTTAAAATTTTTAACCATATGTAAACGTGTGGTCTCATTAAGAGTTTTCTCTGTGGTTTGGGGTGAACAATATTTATGCAACCAGAAAAAAAACTTTAAAAAATTTACAACTAATTCTAATATGAAGAGGAGTCTGTATTTGCTTTGTAAAGATTTGTTTTCTCTAGAAATATTACTTTGAGCTGACAAGGTTTGAGGAAAGAGTATTTTCAAAGGGGAAGCAAATGTGGAACTAGGTAGAAAAGAATGACGTAGGAAATTATGGGCCTCTGCAAATTTCTTGTATTTTTTTTCTATTAACTAGGTTCCCTAAAGGGTTTTTCCCCCTATGGAAGAAATACTTGTTTTGACACTCACTAGAGTTATGACTGCAATAGTACTTTTTCTCCAATATATGTGTAAAATAGTCTCGGTGATAGGGAAATTTTTCAGATATTAATAAATGAATTGTAACTACCAAAATGTGGCTGGGTGGCTTGGTCCTTTCAGCTTAGGGCACTAATAGTAACTGAAGGAAGAAGTAATTGACTCATTACTTCATTAATGTTACATTGTGCATTAATGAGCATGCTTTTCTTGAAACTTCCAGTGTGACCTTATAATAACAATAGCACTTACTGAGCATTTACTATTACCATGCTCTACACCAATACTGTACAGGGACAAACTCGCTCGACCTTAGTGAGGGCGTGGTTAGTAGTAGTAGTAGTAGTAGTTTAGCACCTCCATTTCTCAGAAGAAGAAATCGAGACAGAGGTTAAGTAATTTGCTGAAGGTCATAACCAGTAATGGTATAAGGATTCAAATCCTAGTGGTTTAATTCCTGGAATTCTAAATATTACTTTTCATACTATAGGTCCTCTCTTCAAGTGAGATGCTCATTAATTAATTCAAATATACATGGAGCTCTCCTTTAAAAACATTCAGAGCAAAGATGAACAATTAAATTATGTATTTACTGCCTTTGACATTGAGCAATAGACGTTCCTCTAGACAGGGCTAACAACTTCACTTGGATTTGAGTAGATGTAAGAATTGCTGACACCTCAATTTTAAGTCCTAGGAAAAGTGCTTTATCAGACTGAAATGTTTCCTAGGTCAGTTGGTAATCACATGTATGTAGTCATTTACTATCTAGCTAAGTTGTCCTAAGCCACACATTCGTTTTAATCCGTGAATAATGTAGTGATGACTCATTGAAAGCTATTTACCAGTTCATATTGCTTTCAGACTAGCTGTTTTTTTTTTGTTCTGTTTTGTTTTGTTTTGCAGTATGCGGGCCTCTCACTATTGTGGCCTCAGAGCACAGGCTCCGGACGCGCAGGCTCAGCGGCCATGGCTCACAGGCCCAGCCGCTCCGCGGCATGTGGGATCCTCCCAGACTGGGGCACAAACCCGTGTCCCCTGCATCGGCAGGCGGACTCTCAACTACTGCGCCGCCAGGGAAGCCCAGACTAGCTACTTTTAAATGATTCCAAGTAGAGCACTTCTGAAAGTAAGACAATGCAAGTGGAAAGGAGACATTTCACTTTTATTTTAGGGTGGGTGACATAAAACAAGGATGATTTAGTCGTAATCAATTACTCTGTGATACCTGGAATTATCCCTTGGTGAAACTTGGTGCCATGGCTCTACCTTTAATACATATCCAGTACGCAGCCACTTCTCACCACTTCTAAAATCAAACCCCTGGCTCTGAACCCAAATCTTGGTCCACAGCACCTGGACTTCAGCAATAGCCCCCAGACTGTCTTCCAGATTTCTACCCCTGTGTTATTCTCAACTTGCAAGCCAGAATGAGCCTTAGACCATGTAATTCCATTTAGAAAGTGTAAATTCCCTTTCTCAAAACCCTACTGTTATCTCACTCAGAGAACTGCAGGTCGTCTGGTTCCCTGTGACACCTCTTTCTTTATGTCCTCCCACCCGCCTCCTCGCTTACTCCAATCCAGCCCACTAGCTTCTCGCTGTCGTTAAAACATGCCAACGTCACCTCACCACCTCTACCCTCACACATAAAAGCCCCTTCAGCCTGCCACGCTATTCCCATAGAATTTAGATCCTCCAACATCCTACATAATTTACCTATTTTACTATTTCTTGTTCACTGTCTATTATCTACATCACCTGATTAGAATGTCAGCTCTAAGCAAGGCACTCAGTAAATGTTTATTGAAGGAACAAGTGGGTGAATGAATGCTTTAATGCCAATAGCCAAACCACGCTTCTATGATTGAACATGAACATTCACTTTAATCAATATTTGCACGAGGCATTGGTCTAAAGGCGAATGATGATCATAGAAAATGAACTGGCATTCAGAATCAGCATTTTTGGCTTTAAAGGAGGTAAGATACAATGGTAGAAATGGGCCCTGGCTCTGAAGCCCACTAGGCCTTCGTTAGAATCCCGGTTGCACCATTTCCCAGCCCAGTGACCTTGGACAAGGCACTTTGGCATCTAATCCTCAGTTCTCTCACATATAAAATAGTGAAAGCTGTGATGCCTGCTTCATGACTGTTGTCATGACGATTAAATGAGTTCGCACACGTAAAATGTTCAATATAAAATAACTGCTCAATAAATAACAACTATTTGTGGAAGTAAACACAATTTTTAAAAATCATGTAGAGAGCCTGAGAACTTTCTGAAAGACAAGACATCCCCCTCTTAGTTATTATAAACAACTAGTTTTGAAAAATGATGTCTGATGAACATTAATTTTTAAAACATGGGAATGAATGGGCCTTTGGTCTTTTAGAAGGGGTGGAGGCTGCGTAACTATCTGCTATTTAATACTAAGACTGACGCTTTGGTCAGTGGTCCTCAAAGTTTTTGGTCTTAAGACTCCTTCTCACTCTTAAAAATTACTGAGGACTCCAAAGAGCCTATACTTTTGTGGGTTATGTCTATCAGTATTTTTGGTATTTAAAAGAAAAACATAACTTTATAAACTTAATTCATTAAAAATATCAATAATAAATCAACTACACTTTAAAATAAAAAACTTATTTTTAAAAGCTATATTTTTAACAAAAAAATTTAGTGAGAAGAGTAGTGTTTCATAATTTTGCAAGTCTCTTTAATGTCTTGCTTAATAGAAGAGAGCTGGATTCTTTTATCTGCTTTTACACTAATCTGTTGTGATATCACACATCATGCAGACTTTGAAAAACTCCATCATACACTCATGAGAAAATGAGAGGGAGAAAGACCAACAACATCGTAGTGCTATTATGAAAGTTATTCTCACCTTGTGGACCCTCTGAAGGGGATTCAGAGGATTCCCTGACTCTCCCAGTTTCCCTGGAACACACTTTGAGAATCAGTACACAGGACTGTGGTCTTTTTCTTCTTGAGGTATAATAAAAATAGAATATTACATAATTTTATTTCAAATATATTCTCTAACTTTTTGTTGCTTTGACAGCCAGTCTGATAGAGAAACTTAAAAGATGAAATTTAAACCCTTTATCCCATACCTTTCACCCTTTACCTGAGAAAACTAAGAGTTAAGAGTCTTACAACAAAGATTAGAATTAGGTCGCCTAATATAACGAGAAGTGTTTCCACTAGTCGTCAGCTGCCCAGGATTCAACACTTGCCTTCAAATAATTTCTAATATAATTGTACAAAGCACTGAGAGTTCTTTGAAAAATACACTCAGAGAAACCAAATTCAAAAGCAGTAGATTTGTTTCTTAGTTGTCATTAAAAAAAAAAAAATCCTAAGAAACAGAAGTAAAAGGTGTCACTCAATTTCCATTAAAATATTCATGAAAACAAATAGGAAAAGGGCTGCATCAGTATTGAAAATTAAGGATAATAGTCAACACATACCAAAACTCGGAGGCCATTTTACTAAATAAATCATCACTGGGACCAGATTTAAAAACACAATTAATGGCTAACATATGCTTTGCTCCGTGAGCCAAAGCAGCCCGATTCGGAAGAAGGCGGAGCCCTGACCAAGCCCGTCCCTCCGACCCCAGCTCCCGCCCTGGGAAGCAGGCAACCAGGGCCCAGTCCACGCCCCTTGGGGCTTCTTTTTGTCTCCGCAAACTACTGTCGTAAAAACCCTGCCATCAATATAAATGTAGGAAAATTCTTAAAAGAGCAGAACCGAGCTGAAGCAATCTGAGAACTAGACAGTGGGTCTAAAGAGAGACCCACGTGGACATTATTGGAGCTGAACTAACAGAGGAGGCAGAGGGGGCGGGAGGCAAGTGGGGAAAAGGGTGCAGGGCAATTCTGCAAAGCTCGCCCTTGCCTTTGTGTAGCTGGGGGCGGATGGCGGAGCTTAGGCTCCTGGTGGAGTTCTAAAGCCTGGACACGGCCTGGATAATGTTCCCCTGCCTCTGTCTCTCTGGACCACAGCCCAACTGCAGTGCCCTCCCTCCCTCAGACCTGAGTGGACCTGCTTGCACGCCTTAAGGGATCCTTAGACACGTGGTTAATACTTGCTAGAGTCTCAGCCACATCCAAGTACTCTCCGAGGGCGCTAAGGAGACTCAGTGTATGACGACTGTTAAAAAAAAAAAAAAGGTCTGGAAGAGTTTCTCTTCATTCTCGGATAAATAAACCTAAATAATCAACATGCATGTCTAGACAAGACTGGTATTTCTAATAGCTTCCTTCCTGCCCCTGCCAGGGCTGCCAGCCCTCCGTGAAAAGTCACTGTTGACAAACTCCTTGGCTCCGGGGAACTCTCCAGGCTCCGCTGCCCACTTTCTGTTGCTCCTCCATCTGGTTTCTGTCCCAGAGGCTCATAACCGGATACACCCCCTTCCTAACCCGTGGTGCTGGACCCATCTCATCACGTGACTTCTCACATGTCTCTTCCCAGCTGGCTTCCCGCACTACCGTCTGTGAACAAGAGAACTTCATCCTGGGGATTTTCACAGACTCCCGTCTGCATCCAGCCAAGGTCCAGAGCTACAGACCCCATTCTTAGCAAGGCAGGACAACACAGAGCAAGCCAATAAGGACAGATCTGCCACATTAGAGAGGGGGAACAATGCCTCAGGACTTGAATGGAAAACTTTCCCTGAAATAGATTTGCTGCAGGAAACAGAAGAACATTTTAAAATATATTTGTTCCATACTCTTAAAAAAACAGAAACTTGAGCTGAGGCAAGAAGAGACTGCATGGAAACCAAAATCACAAGAGAGCCAAACTGAAATGTTTGTTGGAGACAGAACAGCAAATCTGATGCTGCAGACCGTCCTACTGTTGACATGGGGAAGGAATCTGAGAAGTGATCCCAGGACATGGAGGCAAGGAATGAAAGTGCTGACCAAGGTATTAGACAGAGTCGCAAAGCCAAATTGTGAATAATCAGCCTCCCCAGAGGAGAAAGCCGCACAAAAGAAACAGAATAAATAACTCAAAGGAAAATAGAGAAAAGAAAAGAAGTTAATGTGTACTGGAAGAATCTTTCCCCAATATTTAAAAGAAACCTGAGTCTGGAGATTTCAAAATCAAACTCACCACTTGTGCAGGGATGAGAAGGGATGTCCCTGGGGAGGAGTCCCTTTCCGACCCCACTTCCTCCTCCCCCCACGGACCTCCCCCCGCAACACCACAGGCAAACCCACTTACAAAGCCTGATTCACATCCACCTCTGCCAGGAAGCAATTTCCTGATTTTAACTGTTGCATTTCTCTCTTTAAAGCTGGCAAAGAAGCTTAATCATATTCTGCCGCTAGTGATTATAACAATGAAAGTTTCTTATGTTAGTCTAAGTCCTCTAAAAAGCAGATGCCAAGAAGGGATGAAACGTGCAAGAATGTTATGATGGGGAAACACCTGTGAGAGAACGTGGGGAGGGGGCGGGGCGGCTGGGAGTGTGGGCAGACATGACGCAAGTCTTACTCAAAGTGAAGGAGAAGGGGGGGAGGGGTGGAAGCGTCCCAGAGTGCTGTGCTGTACTTGCAAGTTTTGTCAGGCTGCTGGGGAGTCCTAGAGACAACGTCGGCCAGTAGAGGGGTCCAGCATCTCCCAGGAACCGGCCTGCACTAAGTCATGGGCTGGGAGGTGTGCATGGGAGGTATGCATCTGTGAAAACTCAGCAGTAAATTTCAGAGCATGGCAGCTAAAGCCCTTGGGTCAGTTACGCGTTCTGTAGCTGTTCTGTCAGATACAGTCTCATGGCCACCACAATGGTCAATAAATATGAAGTCAGCAATCAATTATCAAGCAACTAAGCACCCAGTGCCACACTCAGCACATAAAAAAGTACACATGCTCCAAACACCAAAATGGTAAAGACTGTATTCTTACATTTACAGAGTTCAAAATCTAATGAGAAGACAAACACGGAAATATGCAATTACCACAGAGCATGAACGTGTGAGTGTAGAGGCACGTCCCAAATGCTACAGGAACAATAAACTCTACCCGCAAAGTCAGAGATATAAATGCAGAGGAAGTAAAAGTTAAGATATGCCTTAAAGAATGTCTGGGCATGCACCAGGCAGAGATTCCAATCAAAAGGAAATCACCTATGTGTGATGGGCTCTTACTGTTTATCTCGAATATCTGCAGTCCCTCCCTAGAGCACTGGGTGTGCTTCCCTATCTCACTAATGCCAGACTTGACCACATGGAATGCGAACAGGAATGGCTCCAGGCACTTCTGGGGGAAGCTTCAGTAGCCTGGCTGGTGTGTTTGCCCTGCTCTCTATTTTCTCTGACCAGAAAGGATCTCGAGAGGCGGCCCCATCAGCCTGCATTCCAGAATGAAGATGACATGAATCAGAGCAGCAGCTGTCTCTTGAAGGACACGTAGCATGAGTGAGAAATAAACCTTCGTTTCTATCACCCATTAAGATTTGTGAGCACAGCAGAACCTAGCACTCCAGCCTGTATCTGACTGAGGCACTGATGGAGGTGGGATAGAATCCTGTCATAGAGTCTCCTAACCCATAGGCAGTGGAGTCCCAGTGAGGGCTTTTAACCAGGGAGCAGAAATGAGCAGATCTGGTTTATACAGTGTGGGAAGGAAGCCTACAGGGATGCGTTGTAATTATCCAGAGAAGAGTCTCTGAGGACTAACTCAGTGACAGTGCGGAGCAGTGAGGGTACAGGAGGGGTGGATTTCAGTGACCTGCAGTGGGAGATTGTGGTCAGTGGGAAGAGTTGTGAGTCAATGGTAGCGGCACACCCCCAGTGCACAGGGGAAGAGAGGCTTCAGGAGAGCTGAGAAAGTGTCTGATTTTTGAATCAGAAGTTCCTTCAGGACATCCATGTGACAACAGGCAGTAGGTTCTTGGAAATATATGTTTGGAGTTTGGATAGCGCTGAAGTAAGTTGCTTTAATAGCTGAATCTTAGAGAATGTTAATCTTTTCCTTTTCCCTAAATGGCCACTGTAAGTTTGGCCCATTAAGAAAAAGGTAGGTGGGGGGGGATGAATTGCCACACATAGTCAGTCGAGCTCCCTTCCAGACCACGGGGACCCCGTCACTTGCACAGTCTTTCCATATGCTCAATGGCCTTGATCATGAACTTTTTTAAAAACTAAATTTTATTTATTTATTTATTTATTTTTGGCTGCATTGGGTCTTCGTTGCTGCACACAGGCTTTCTCTAGTTGTGTTGAGCAGGGGCTACTCTTCCTTGTGGTGCGCGGGCTTCTCATTGCAGTGGCTTCTCTTGTTCCGGAGCATGGGCTCTCGGCACGTGGGCTTCAGTAGTTGTGGCTCACAGGCTCAGTAGTTGTGGCTCGTGGGCTCTAGAGTGCAGGCTCAGTAGTTGTGGCGCATGGGCTTAGCTGCTCCACAGCATGTGTGATCTTTCTGGACCGGGGCTCGAACCGTATCCCCTGCATTGGCAGGCGGATTCTTAACCACCATCAGGGAAGTCCTGATCAGCTAAGTCCTGTTAGCTTTTTTTTCTCCTTAACACAGATGCAGAGGGATGAGAGTTCATCTTAGGCCACATTACCATCATTGATCCTTGAATGTCCTCTTCTCTTGTGTCTTTTGAATTTTCTTTTATCTCCATCCTCCACTGCCACTTGCCAGCTCCCACCTTCCCCATGATCAACGATTCTAATTTATTTAACATCTACATTTTCATTTGTTCATATTCTTTCAAGACATGTATTTTCGAGGGCTTGTGATTTTTGAGGTAAGCAGTACTGTACTATATTTCACTGTGTTTCACACGTGACTCTGCATGGTGTAGACAGCAATTTTCCCATCTATTTTTTGGTGATGCCATCCAGGTTGACTCCTACTTCCTACTATTGAAACCCCACAACTCAGATTGGGACTTCAATTCATGGGCCAGGACTCGAACCCAGCCAAAACTCAGATTAGGACCTGAACCCACTGTCTTTTAATTAAAATCACACACTTGGTCTGAGGACCTACTGAAGTTCAGGCTCTTTATGCAC